>NC_092234.1:11986593-12039093 GCF_036320965.1 Panulirus ornatus
ACCCAGGCCTTTCATGGTGCATGAAAAAAGGGGGCGTATATATATATATATATATATATATATATATATATATATATATATATATACAGGAAGGATGAAAGAAGTAGAAGAATGTAAAAGAGTTTTTGGGGACGTGGAAGAACCTGGTTTTTTGTCTTATCAAAAGTGCGGGGTCGTAGGATTCATTTCTCAAGTCCCCTGCATGTCTGACCTTTCCTCATGCTCGGCCTGGCCCAGGTATCTGTTGTGATGACCATCGTCGTGTGGGGACGGAGAGAGAGAGAGAGAGAGAAGGGGTCAGTGTGGCTCCCATCTTGTAGAATGGACAGCAACGTTGTAGTCTCTGTAGTAACCTGGAGTGAAAGGTGACGAACACTGTATCTCTCGGAGATTAGACTACCCATTAGTTACGTCGGAATTGTGCCAGCCAAGTGGCATATCCCTCTTGTAACAGTGGGTTGGATCCAGCCTCCTCCTCCTCCTCCTCTTCCCTGTAAAGGCCGCTCCTTGGCTTGCTCCATCTGCTTGTTGCAGGTCCCGCTACTCTTATCTCTCGGAAGGACGTATGCTTTTTCATTATCTTTTTTGTTTACTGCTCCAGGGGGCCCAGTAGGCCAGAGGCCAGCCGGTCCTACATGCTCAGGTTTATACTTCATTAGGACGATGGGGGATCCGTGAGGATGATGGGTTACGTGAGCATGATGGGTCCGTGAGGATGTTAGGGTCCGTGAGGATGATGGGGTCCGTGAGCATGATGGGTCCGTGAGGATGATGGGGTCTGTGAGCATGATAGGGTACGTGAGGATGTTAGGGTCCGTGAGGATGATGGGGTCCGTGAGCATGATGGGTCCGTGAGGATGATGGGGTCTGTGAGCATGATAGGGTACGTGAGGATGTTAGGGTCCGTGGGGATGATGGGGTTCGTGAGGATGATGGGTCCATGAGGATGATGGGGTCAATGAGCATGATAGGGCACGTGAGGATGTTACGGTCCGTGAGGATGATGGGGTCCGTGAGCATGATGGGTCCGTGAGGATGATAGGGTCAGTGAGGATGAGGATTGACCATAATTATGGTGATGGTAGCTATTATGGTGATGATGGTGACCATGTCGATGGTGATGGTGGCTTTGATGATGATAATGGTGGTCATGATGATGATGATGATGATGATGATGACTGTGACGATAACGGTGCTAGCTGTAATGTTATTGATGGTGTGACTATGGTGATGGTAGCTTAAGTGATGGCGATGGCCATGATTGATGATGGTGGCCATGATGGATGATGGTGCAATCCAGAGCGTTGAGAAACCTGCTCGTGACTGGAATATATTAGACACAGTTCTAGCAACAGACGGGGATGTGGGCGATAAGGTCGTGACAAGAGAACGGTTCGGAACAGGTGATCGTAGACACAATACTTCTGAAGTTGTTTTCGACACTGCTGGCAATATTTTTTGGTCAAGTTATGAAATTTACCAGATTTTAAACCTGCAGTCTGGATCGGTGTTGTAAGACAGGCTGAGTTGGGATGATATTGTAAATGAAGATGTTGTGGACGTATATTGGAAATGTTTTCGTAAGACTTTCAAAGTAGTAGATGGAACGAACGTGAAACGTATGTATGTTATGTATGGGCTAATTCGTTGCAGGCAGTCGTTTGTCAGAATTAAGCCAAAATGGCAATGAAGAACCGCCTGTTCTTGGTGAAAATGGCACACAGGATAGGCAAAGAGATGAGAAACAGAAAAGTAAGTTATATAGATTTGTGTAGAAAACCAGCCCATTTGTGCATCACTGTCTGGAAATGGCAACTTGATTCAGGCCAGTGAAGCCGTGGCACAAATTTTTGAGTTTATTTTCATAGGTTGTTTGCCACTGAAGACACACGCTCCAGATTAAGTTTCAGTAATAAGAGGAAGAAAACATTTTGTAACATAATGACTTACAGGACCAAGACATACCCCCATCATTAAATGGAATGAAAGTAAACAAAACGGCAGGTCCAGATAAGTATTCAAATAACAGTGAAAAAAAAAAAAACATGAATGAGGCAGTTCCGCCCCTGAATGCTCTTTTCGAGAAGTCACTTACTGTGAGAAAAGTTCAACAGGAATGAAAGTTTGCCATTGCTAAACCGATATTCAAAAAGTTATAAGCATCTGCCGGGAAATTCTTGCCCGATTAACGTCGGTAGTTTGCAAACTTTGGAAATAATTGATTTCCATAGTCACCAGATAACGATTCTCAGCATGTGTGACAATCTTCATGACTGATAACCAACATGGTTGACATTATTGTTTGCTTTGATTTTCACAAAGCTTCTGACAAGACTTTCATATGGTATTACTAGCTAAAGATAAATCGCATGGTACACATGGTGGTGTTCTACTTCGCTCGTTAGAAATATGGTTGACTGGCCGTAAGTAAAGAATGGTGATTAACGGTGAAATCTCAGAATGCTTAGACACTGGTATTAGACTAAGCTGTAAGATATAATTCACAGATGACATTAAGATGGAAAATGAATTTATATCACAAATCGATCGTGTACAGTTGCACGCTGACGAAGGCAAACTGATGAACTGGTCTCGTGATATATGAATTTGGATATCACTTAGAGCAAAGTTATACACATCAGCTATAAAAACGAGACGAAAACTAAACTCTGAGGTCGGTTGACCTGGAAAATATTATTGAGGAAAACTGCCTTAGGTGTAATAATCTCCGAATGCCACTCCACAGTTCTCTGTGTTAGAAATCCAAGCCACAGTCTCCACGGCAAACATCCACATCTCACGGCTTCACATCAGATACCCACGTCAGCTTTCAGGAAAAATTATTGTTTTCCCTCTGACGTTGAGCATCCAGTGTTGTTGTGATGGCAGCGCCAAGGCCAGGTAGCGGCCACTGGGGACACTACCTGCAAGCCCCGTCATCGTGAACATGTTCCTTGTGTTCTTGTTATCATGAACAAATTTATTGATAGAACATGCGCAGCACTTTTAAACGTATCGTCATTGATCAGTAGCTGAACGCCATTTCGAAAAATGCTTTATAAATGTTGAGAAATATCATCAATCAGAGGGTTGATGTAAGGAGTATGATATAGCTTGAGTATCACATTTATTATCAACTGAAAGATATGACCAGGTTTGGTGATCGGCTTTTAAATGAGACGTTAAGTAGCAATCATTAATCCTATTTACAAAATATTCAAAGCAAGTTTGGTCCGTTGCAGACATTCAAATGGCGGCGTCGCGCACATTCAAGCGGGGCTTAGTGGACATTTAAACAAAGCGTCACGCACTTTTAAGCAGCGCGTCGTATTCATTTAAAACGGCGCGTCGCAGGCAGTTATTTGACACGTTGCAGATATATATATTCTCGTGGCGAGTCTGCCTGCAAGATGTTAGTAGGGCATGTAACTGTAATAAGATTATATAATAGTTACATAGTGGGTTTGGACGATATTCAACGAATATGGTAGGAAGAAGCATTAAAATTGAAGATGTATGAACAGTTGGATTATATTTGTAAGTTTCTAAATGGTCATATTAATCACGAATAGATTTCAAAAGGATATTATCTCTAAGTATTGATTAGAAGGATTAACCTGTATGGGTAATTACCTTCAGTGACTTTAAATATATAAAAATAACACAGATGCCTGTATTATAATAATAATAATAATGATAATAATAATAATGATAATTATTATTATTATTATTATTATTATTATTATTATTATTATTATTATTATTATTATTATATTACATAACTCCAGGACCGTATCTTGAAAGTCTGCGCTACGATAAGTAGGGGAGGAAAGTAATGTCTTTAAAGTGACAATTTGTTTAGCGAGGATCGTACTGTCGTGTGCAGTGGCAGTACAATCGTGCTCATGGAGTCGTACTTTCATCTTCATAGGGTCGTACTCTCGCGCTCAAGGGGTCACACCGCCTTGCTCAAAGGGTTATAGGTCACTGAACAGGTGTAAACAAGGACATATGTCACACACCGTTAGGTTGCCACACCCAGTGACATGTTTCGGAAGTTGACTCTTGTCGCAGATGGTGTGTGTGTGTGTGTGTGTGTGTGTGTGTGTGTGTGTGTCATGGCCAGTTAACCTTCGTTTTGATCGCTACTCACTCGTGAATAAGAGGTCACACACACTTACACACGGCATCCGAAATAGGTTGATTCGAACGGGTGTAAACAAGCGCGTCCCAAATGTTGTTTGGGAGACTGACAAAAGAAGGCGGTGATTTTAATCAGAGGGTAGTATACATAGAGTTTACATATGCATACAGTATACTTTGGACTGCGGTTGTATGTTATAGAGGCTATTATGTTATATGTATGCGTTATGATGTAGGTATTATGTAGTTTAAGACATGTAGGTAATATGTGGTTTAAGACGTGTCCGAAAGCGAGTCAAGAGAATGTGGTATTTGTATCTGTCTTTTGTATTCGCATGCAGCGCTTCGAAGTCGTTCAACACCGAGTTCATTGAACGTTGTGTGGTGACGTTGACCCGCTGATGGAGGACAGCTTAATCGAGATCAACGAGCGAGGATTAATGATCGGACCGTCTGTTTAGCCCGTCGAGCACGACGGTGCGACCATTGAGCACGACGGTACGACTCGAGCACGACGGTAAGACCCTTGAACACGACGGTACGACCCTTGAACACGACGGTACGACCCTTGAGCACGACAGTACGACCGTTGAACACGACGGCACGACCCTTGAACACGACGGTACGACCCTTGAACACGACGGTACGACCCTTGAACACGACGGTACGACCCTTGAACACGACGGTACGACCCTTGAACACGACGGTACGACCCTTGAACACGACGGTACGACCCTTGAACACGACGGTACGACCCTTGAACACGACGGTACGACCCTTGAACACGACGGTACGACCCTTGAACACGACGGTACGACCCTTGAACACGACGGTACGACCCTTGAACACGACGGTACGACCCTTGAACACGACGGTACGACCCTTGAACACGACGGTACGACCCTTGAACACGACGGTACGACCCTTGAACACGACGGTACGACCCTTGAACACGACGGTACGACCCTTGAACACGACGGTACGACCCTTGAACACGACGGTACGACCCTTGAACACGACGGTACGACCCTTGAACACGACGGTACGACCCTTGAACACGACGGTACGACCCTTGAACACGACGGTACGACCCTTGAACACGACGGTACGACCCTTGAACACGACGGTACGACCCTTGAACACGACGGTACGACCCTTGAACACGACGGTACGACCCTTGAACACGACGGTACGACCCTTGAACACGACGGTACGACCCTTGAACACGACGGTACGACCCTTGAACACGACGGTACGACCCTTGAACACGACGGTACGACCCTTGAACACGACGGTACGACCCTTGAACACGACGGTACGACCCTTGAACACGACGGTACGACCCTTGAACACGACGGTACGACCCTTGAACACGACGGTACGACCCTTGAACACGACGGTACGACCCTTGAACACGACGGTACGACCCTTGAACACGACGGTACGACCCTTGAACACGACGGTACGACCCTTGAACACGACGGTACGACCCTTGAACACGACGGTACGACCCTTGAACACGACGGTACGACCCTTGAACACGACGGTACGACCCTTGAACACGACGGTACGACCCTTGAACACGACGGTACGACCCTTGAACACGACGGTACGACCCTTGAACACGACGGTACGACCCTTGAACACGACGGTACGACCCTTGAACACGACGGTACGACCCTTGAACACGACGGTACGACCCTTGAACACGACGGTACGACCCTTGAACACGACGGTACGACCCTTGAACACGACGGTACGACCCTTGAACACGACGGTACGACCCTTGAACACGACGGTACGACCCTTGAACACGACGGTACGACCCTTGAACACGACGGTACGACCCTTGAACACGACGGTACGACCCTTGAACACGACGGTACGACCCTTGAACACGACGGTACGACCCTTGAACACGACGGTACGACCCTTGAACACGACGGTACGACCCTTGAACACGACGGTACGACCCTTGAACACGACGGTACGACCCTTGAACACGACGGTACGACCCTTGAACACGACGGTACGACCCTTGAACACGACGGTACGACCCTTGAACACGACGGTACGACCCTTGAACACGACGGTACGACCCTTGAACACGACGGTACGACCCTTGAACACGACGGTACGACCCTTGAACACGACGGTACGACCCTTGAACACGACGGTACGACCCTTGAACACGACGGTACGACCCTTGAACACGACGGTACGACCCTTGAACACGACGGTACGACCCTTGAACACGACGGTACGACCCTTGAACACGACGGTACGACCCTTGAACACGACGGTACGACCCTTGAACACGACGGTACGACCCTTGAACACGACGGTACGACCCTTGAACACGACGGTACGACCCTTGAACACGACGGTACGACCCTTGAACACGACGGTACGACCCTTGAACACGACGGTACGACCCTTGAACACGACGGTACGACCCTTGAACACGACGGTACGACCCTTGAACACGACGGTACGACCCTTGAACACGACGGTACGACCAACGGTACGACCCTTGAACACGACGGTACGACCCTTGAGCACGACAGTACGACCGTTGAACACGACGGCACGACCCATAGATGTGATAGCCTAGCCTTTGTCCTAACCCCATGTGTTGTCACGCCCTCATACACAAGAGTCTTACCGTCGTGCTCAAGGGTCGTCCATTTTGTGCTCAAGGGTTACACCGTCGTGCCCTTGGGGGATCGTGCGGTTGGGCTCAAGGGTCGCACCCTCGTGCCTAAAGGTCGTACCATTGTTCTTAAGGGCGTTCGGAGATCTTGACCTGAGCTGAACCTGATTAAAGATCGTACATTAGTGGTAGAGGTCAGAGGTAACTTGTTTCTCGAGGGAGAAAGTGTAAGAAACTGATTTTCTCTGAAGACTCGCGTATAGCTGGGGCTTAGCTGAGTTTACAGTAGCTTACTGGCATACCTCCAGCTGTGTGGATAGAGAGGTTCACTTGACTGTGTTTGGCGGTACACTGCAGGGAAGAAGGTAAGGGGGGTTTGAATGACTTTAGATACTGTAAAGTGTAATCTTGGTATGTATATATATGTCAGTACTTGGCATACATAGCAACACTTGGCATATATGTCAACACTTAGGCAAATGTTAGTCTGTATAGCCGTACAGACACACACACACACACACACACACACACACACCCACACACACGTGTCCACGGTGTGGTGGTTAGGGTCGCCGGCCATTCGTCACGCGCGGGCTCGAATCCCAGCTGCGGCAGTTGGCCCACAGACAGCACAGCTGTTCATTTTCCTTCGACGCTGGTGGAGAACTGGGTGCCTTATTAAGCTGAGTAAAGGTTGACAGAGAGGATATGTGTGTCAGAAGTGAAGGGATCAGGGAGACCAACTTGGAGATGGAAGGGTGGAGTGAAAGAGCTTTTGAGCGATCGGGGCTTAAACATGCAGGAAGGTGAAAGGCGTGCACGGGCTAAGAACGATGATGTGTATTGGGGTGGACATGCTGTTGATGGACTGAACCAGGGCATGTGAAGCGTCCGGGGTAAACCATGGAAAGGTCTGTGGGGCCTGGATGTGGATGGGGAGCTGTAGTTTCGGTGTATTACACATGACAGCAAGAGAATGAACGTGAATGGATGCGGCCTTTCTTCATCTGTTCCTGGCGCTACCTCGCTAACGCTGGAAGTGGCCATCAAGTGTGTGTGTGTATATATATATATATATGTATATATATATATATATATATATATATATATATATATATATATTTTTTTTTTTTTTCAAACTATTCGCCATTTCCCGCATTAGCGAGGTAGCGTTAAGAACAGAGGACTGGGCCTTTGAGGGAATACCCTCACCTGGCCCAAATCTCTGTTCCTTCTTTTGGAAAATTAAAAAAGACATGATACATATATACATGAGTGTAAATCTCTCTCCCCTTAACACGGAAAAAGCAAACTCGCACACTTTGATGCACAGACAACAAAAGATCGAGGGATGAAAGTACTTGAAGTTTTCTCACACGAGATATTTGGAAACGGATTTCTTTGCTGTAACCCCAGACATACCGTTGTTATGAAACGTAACAAGTAACACAAATGATAAGTCTGAAAGTCATTGTAACATCAAAATTTGTGTTTGACCCGATTCACGAACTACACTACAGACAGACTCATCCTTGAGGGCAAGTCTTGATAAAAAAAAAAAAGTTAAGTCTTTAATAAATTTTAGACTTGATGGAGAGAATAATGAAGATAGAATATTGAAGGTGGGGATATTTTTGATCTGTTGCCAGTATTTGGGAGGGAAGATTCTTAGTCTTCGCAGGAGTTATGGACGAGAGGGAAGGTAGAAACAGCTCAGCGTGTGACGTATGGTGGTGAAAGTTGAGGGAATGTGTGTGTGTGTGTGTGTTGAGAGGCAGGCGCACCTGCCCACAAGGTCAGGCCATGCGCATGCCTCGCTCAGCGGGACATGGGTGGAACCCCCTCTGGCCGCCCGTGCATCTGTCGTGAATGTGTAATAATGATGGATGCGTGGAATGCAGGTTGCCCAAGGGGGTTTTCTCCTCCGCGAGGCTGAGGCTTTCTGGAAAGACTTTCGAGTGTGTGAGGGAGGCGTTCGTGTATGAAGAGACTGGGGTGGTGTGGGCTAGAAGATAGCTGAATGCATGAATTATGTCATTACCCATTTGTACGTTATGGGGAGGGAGTTCTGCACTCACGGAGGTCCCCATGCGGGTGGGATGGTGAGGGGGCGTCGAAGAACCTGAGTGCGTGAGGATGGTTAAGCCAGGACGACGTAGTGAGGGTGTGGAAGAACTTTTGAGATCACACGAGTCTCGCGCATGCATGAGTGTGCCGAAGGACTTGAGCACATGAATGTAGTGTCTATGTGAGTGGAGATGGGGGGGTTGAGGGCCTCGGGGCACTTGGCTGTCAACCTAGTCAGGTGTTTGCCAGTAGCCACCACCACAGCCTTACGTCCCAGGGTTGTTCAGGACGAGCCTGCAACACAATCACCTTCAGAACGAAAAGCGGATCTGCACTGTCTTATGATAATTCTTTAAACGTCCTTGTATGTATGTGTTTATAACGTAATGACTCCACGTCCAGGAGGAATTGCGGCTTTTAGATTGGCACAAAGTCTCGTGTATTTTCGACCGCAGACTCATTTTACACCATATGTGGACTTGGGGGATAATAGTTGGAAATTTTGCTGAAATTCGCTGAGCACGTTCCCAATGATCCGACACTCTCTGAAATGAAGTCGTTACTTTTCAGATTAAGTAATCGACTGCATATTTCAGTCAGAGTCTGACATGGACAGACATTCATCACCTAGACAGTAAAACATGAGTTCTCTCTTGCAGTGGCACTTAGACGTCTCCCGCTCAAACCAATTCCATAACGAACCATTGACCTCCAGGTATGAAAAAGATTGTTCACCCTTGCTTCACACTCTAGCAGCCTATACTCACAGATCCCTCTTTCCTCAGCAAACATGACATTGAGAAAACAAATACACACTGTAATGACTCGACAACCACCAAACAACCGCCCTCCCAGCTCAGTTACGCGTAGATTCCACTCCACCAGACATTCGTACACCGATCTGAAAACTACACCCCCCAGTCATGTGCCAGTTACACTTTTTTTTTTTTTTCGTGCTGGACACCAATCATTATTTTAACAACACAGACGCCGATTCTGGTTGTCTCAAGATACCACATGTCCAAGATACAACTTCGATGTTGAAGACACCGTGAGCACTTGCGTCTCAAATGCCCAGCACTCACAGATACATGATTGCAACATCATTACATATGCTGACTTATAGTCTGTCCCGGTGGACGTGGCCGGCTTCCTGAGCGCTGATAGAACTCCATATATATATATATATATATATATATATATATATATATATATATATATATATATATATATAATATATATATATATATACATTATTCCTATGAGTCCACGGGGAAAATGAAGCCAGGTACCCATTTTATTGACCTCCTTAAGGGGTGGATGAACAGCTGGGTTGACTGTGGACTGACTGCCGCAACCAGGATTCGCACCTAATCGCTCGACTCCGGGCGGTCCATGAATGCGTCTGGGTCAGGAACGCTGACCAAAACATCACAGAGTGTCCAACTAAGCATTATTTCCTCAATTTATCAATAGCATTTTGGTGTTTGCAGTAAACTTATCGTTGTAAACTAAAAAATGCACAAGCTAAGAAAGCCAACTGGACCAACGACAGCTTTTACTGTTACGTAAACTAGAAAGTAACCCAAATTTAGGGACACGGACCAACGCCTGGAAATGAAAAAGTAATGTAATCTTGAAGTATTGCGAAGTACGAGAGAAAAAAACAAATTGAAAACGTAAAAAAAAAAAAAGTGTATAAAAAGATAACTAATTAGATCTGACATATCACAAGTTGTGGGTTCTGAATGTAAGTTTAAATGATCAAAGCTCCTGTGGTGGATTATAGACACACACACACACGGGTTAGGCAATCGTGTGTGTGTTTTGCTGTATTGCAGAAGCGGCCTTGAGAACGCGTGTTTTTTCCTTATCGTTTAGGCTTTTGTCTTTTTTTTTTCCTTATCATGAACCTGATCGACTCGTCAGCATCCTGACTGACACAGGTTTTTGACGTGTCATTCAAAAAGCTACTGTAGATACCCCGCTGCTGTCATACGTGTACATTAAATGCTTTTTCGCTCTCTGGCCATGATGGGAGGGTGGGTGGGTGTGTCGTGAAGATAAACAATTATAGAGAACATGGGGGACGGGGGCGGGGAGAGATGTGTAGAAGAAAATGGGATCCAAGTCCACGCATAGAGATAGGTGTAGTGGATGGACGATTTATACAGTGTTTTAGGCTGAATTCTGACGTTCATCTCTTGTGGCTCTTATGTCCTCGACGTCCATATTTACGTGTCTATGTCTTCATGTCCGTCCGCGCTTTGGTTAAGTTTGACATCCGAGTTCAATTTGCTGTCATGCAGCGCCATATGGAGGCTCGTAACGGTCGAGCGCTTCAGCATCCCGCCAGAATTAGGTCGCCCTCATCTACATTTCCCGCCTCTGAGGCGAGCGCATTAGCGCGATCCTTAGACACAATGGTACGACCCCCGAGTGATAGGCGTTTTTTAAAAAAAAAGGCTTACGTTTTAATGGCCCTTGTGTTTAATGACCTTGATCTTGACCTGACCCTTGAGGATCAGGCCACAAAGGCCTTCAAGCTATCGCACCCAAGGGTCGTTCGTACCTTCCCGTGTTTCAAAGGATCGTACCGTCGTGTTGAAGGGTCGTACTGCACTGTCGTGATCAAGGGGTCGTGCTGTCGTCCTCAAGAAGTTGATTACTCACTACGAGCCATGGACGACGGCAGAGATGGTCGTACTGGACGAGCAAAAACTGGTCAAGGTTGAATACTGTCAGGGGGGGTCCGTTGTGTGAATTTTTGCGCGAGTTTGCGAAGGTTTGCATTTGAAGCAGGTGGGTGTTATTCTGCCCAGCAAGCTGGGCATAAACAAGAAAATCCTTGGCCTCTTAGTCGTGGGTGTATATGTACTTGTAACTCATTATTATTATTATTATTATTATTAGTAGTAGTAGTAGTAGTAGTAGTAGTAGTACAGTCACAAGGCCCCCTTTTTAGGGCGCCTCAAGCTTCGAACGAAGTTGCACTCTTCGCAGGAGCTGGGGAAATGTGGACTCCTTTGGGTTGAGAAAGTTCTCGACAAGTCTGTATTACTTACCGTTTGTCGACAATGATACAGCCTTGCCCAAGGTGACCTCTCGTTCTCCACGTAACCAACAGCAGGTCAAGTCGGGTAATACACACACACACACACACACACACACACACACACACACACACACACATTATATATATATATATATATATATATATATATATATATATATATATATATATATATATATATATATATATATATATATATATATATTTTTTTTTTTTTTTTTTTTTTTTTTTTTTTTTTATACTTTGTCGCTGTCTCCCGCGTTTGCGAGGTAGCGCAAGGAAACAGACGAAAGAAATGGCCCAACCCCCCCCATACACATGTACATACACACGTCCACACACGCAAATATACATACCTACACAGCTTTCCATGGTTTACCCCAGACGCTTCACATGCCTTGATTCAATCCACTGACAGCACGTCAACCCCTGTATACCACATCGCTCCAATTCACTCTATTCCTTGCCCTCCTTTCACCCTCCTGCATGTTCAGGCCCCGATCACACAAAATCCTTTTCACTCCATCTTTCCACCTCCAATTTGGTCTCCCTCTTCTCCTCGTTCCCTCCACCTCCGACACATATATCCTCTTGGTCAATCTTTCCTCACTCATTCTCTCCATGTGCCCAAACCATTTCAAAACACCCTCTTCTGCTCTCTCAACCACGCTCTTTTTATTTCCACACATCTCTCTTACCCTTACGTTACTTACTCGATCAAACCACCTCACACCACACATTGTCCTCAAACATCTCATTTCCAGCACATCCATCCTCCTACGCACAACTCTATCCATAGCCCACGCCTCGCAACCATACAACATTGTTGGAACTACTATTCCTTCAAACATACCCATTTTTGCTTTCCGGGATAATGTTCTCGACTTCCATACATTTTTCAATGCTCCCAAAATTTTCGCCCCCTCCCCCACCCTATGATCCACTTCCGCTTCCATGGTTCCATCTGCTGATAGAGATGCTCTGTGGAAGGTATTAAGAATATATGGTGTGGGAGGCAAGTTGTTAGAAGCAGTGAAAAGTTTTTATCGAGGATGTAAGGCATGTGTACGTGTAGGAAGAGAGGAAAGTGATTGGTTCTCAGTGAATGTAGGTTTGCGGCAGGGGTGTGTGATGTCTCCATGGTTGTTTAATTTGTTTATGGATGGGGTTGTTAGGGAGGTAAATGCAAGAGTTTTGGAAAGAGGGGCAAGTATGAAGTCTGTTGGGGATGAGAGAGCTTGGGAAGTGAGTCAGTTGTTGTTCGCTGATGATACAGCGCTGGTGGCGGATTCATGTGAGAAACTGCAGAAGCTGGTGACGGAGTTTGGTAAAGTGTGTGGAAGAAGAAAGTTAAGAGTAAATGTCAATAAGAGCAAGGTTATTAGGTACAGTAGGGTTGAGGGTCAAGTCAATTGGGAGGTGAGTTTGAATGGTGAGAGGCTGGAGGAAGTGAAGTGTTTTAGATATCTGGGAGTGGATCTGTCAGCGGATATATATATATATATATATATATATATATATATATATATATATATATATATATATATATATCAAACACATGTATGTATATACCAGTACTTAAAAGGCCATGACGTACCCACATATAAGACGATACACACACACACACACACACACACACACACACACACACACACACACACACACATATCTAAAGTCATGTGTGGTACACAGTGATACTCGAACTGGACGTGCAGTATACTGGTTTACACCTAACCCTAGTTTACGGTACACTTAGAAAATGGTGTTCTAGCTAGGCATCTCATCGCCACAGTAAGGGAAGGATCGGTGAGTTGAGATGACGGAATTTGCTCTTGATGTGTAAAGGGACGTGTAGGTAGGTAGGTAGGCAGAAGGATAGACAGATAGACAAGAAGGGTTAAGCAGGTAGAACTGTAGGTAGATCGATAGGAGAGAGAGAGAGAGAGAGAGAGAGAGAGAGAGAGAGAGAGAGAGAGAGAGAGAGAGAGAGAGAGAGAGAGGTTCAACTCGCGTCACAGTAGACGAGGCGATCAGTCAGCCCACTCACTTATACCTGCCAAGCATTCATCAGTGTTACCGTGTAGGTTGGGTTTGTCACCTGCTCCCGTGACGGGTGTGACGCTCTGGTGTAGGGGAAAGGTCAGGGTGCCCACCATGACACTAATGGTTCAGTGACGGATGTGACGCTCCAGTGTAGGGGAAGGTCGAGGCGTCCACCGTCACGCACTCTCGTGACTCATGTGACGCTCCAGTGTAGAGTGGTGGGGGGGAAAGGTCTGGGCGTCCACCGTCACACAAACACTCCCTTGACGAACGTGACGCTCCAGTGTATGGGAAGGTGTCACAGCACCCGCCGTCACACCAGGTAGCGTCCGTAACCCTTGACCGAGGTGACGATGTGGCACTGACGACGGAACCAAGAGGGGAAAAATAGGGAAAGGAACTCGAAAGCACTTGCTAGACGATATACAAGAGACTGGAAACGCAGAGCGCCAATCGATGGCATCGCTGGAGGAGGAGGAGGAGGAGGACTACTGCCTCTTCTGGACGGTATGGAAGGGTCAGGAAGCGCCACCTGGATTCCAGCAAGCTCGAACGGCGACCTCCGAAGAATTCACAGAGGTGGGGTGGGTGGGTGGACGTGGATGGAGGGGGTCAGCAAGGCGTGTCTCAATGTTCCTGGAAGTCCAGCTTGTGTATCGCAACTCCCCCGATGCAGCTCAGACGCCTCCAGATATAGATCGTCCTTGGGGGGTTGTCCGTGGATGACTTGGAGGAGGAGGAGGAGGAGGAGGAGGAGGCTGTGTTGGTGGGGGGGAGGGATGGAGGTGTTTTGGTGGGTGGATTGCTTGTGAGTTTGAGGAAAGAGGTGGTGGCTGGCTGGGGGAAGTACCGAGGGAGGAGGAGGAGGAGGAGGAGGGGGGGACGAGCTGGAAGAACCCTCTCTTGACGTAGCGTGGGACTTCCCCCCTCACAGTGTCCTCGTTCTTGCTCCACTTCTTGACGCTGAGGCGAGGATAACTGTCCAAGGTTGGTAATACCGTCGGCTGGGGAATTATCAGCTCATTTAGACCACGGGATAGTGACAGATATTACTGGTGCAGTGGCTAGGAATGTATGTATGTATGTATTCAGTTTCTTTGTGGCTGTAGGGGTAGTTTTGTGTCAGTGCCATGGATCGTGTGATTAAAGAGCTTCTCTGATCTTTCTGTGTCGGGGTAAAAGACCCTCGGGAGTGAGGTAATCATCTGCGGGGCGGTGCCACTGTCTGGACGTGTGTGTGTGTGTGTGTGTGGTGGAGGACAGTAGACGTGGTAGCTTTCTTCACAGCTGCCACACCTTCGTTGGTGTGAGGCAACGGTGTTTAGCATTCGAGCTGCAGCTAGCAGCACGATAGCAAATATACTCGCGTTGGTTAATCCCTTAGGCAAAGAGCACGATGGTAAGACCATAGATCAAGATACGCGACCATTGAACACGACGGTACACGCCCTTGAAGTAACAAAGGTTCAACCCTACAGGAAGACGGTACGATCCTTGAACACGACGGTACACGCCCTTAAAGTACAAAGGTTCAATTCATCAGGAAGACGGTACGATCCTTGAACACGACGGTACACGCCCTTAAAGTACAAAGGTTCAACCCTACAGGAAGACGGTACGATCCTTGAACACGACAGTACACGCCCTTGAAGTACAAAGGTTCAATTCATCAGGAAGACGGTACGATCCTTGAACGCGGCGTTACACGCCCATAAAGTACAAGGGTTCAATCCTTCAGCAAGACTGTACAACCCTTGAACACGACGGTACGACTTTAGGATACAATGGCCTGGCCTTTTTTTCTGTCTCTCTTCTTTTTTTGGCCTAACCCTGCAAGGTCGCACCTTCTTGCCCAAGAGTATTAATAGAAATCATCACTTCGGGAAAAATTTATCCTCTGAGGGTGAGGCAAATAGGCGAGGACTGCGGTTAACTTGGTGTGACGTGGCGATCCAGCTTGGCGATCAAGGCCTCCTTGGCTACCGTTACGTCTGGAAATAAGAAAGAAGAAAAAAAGGAGAGAGACGTTTCTCGCTTCATGTGTTTAAACACACCACACTGTGAGAGGTCGACTGCTGGAAAGCTAGTGTGCGGACGGATCGCTAGGCATGTGGGTGGATGTGTCTTGGTGACCTGCAAGTGAGTGGTGGTGAGTACTTCTTCCTCTGCTGTGAGTGGGTGAGGGACGTCTTCTCTTGTCACATCGTTGGACTAGCAGATGGACGAGGCGTTCGTGGTGTTCAGAAGAGGGAGTTTGTTTAAACCAGTTCTGCGTGTCGCTATAGGCGAACCAGAGAGATTTTTATGTTACCTCGAGAAGTGAGATTTTCGTCGCGTTGGTTGAAAGGGGACAGAGATATGGTAAGACATATTTACGTGATGTCTGATAACCCTTTAGCTGATTTTTGAATGCCATGGCTATGATGATTTTATTCATGGCGTCGCTATTGAGTCTGTAACTTAGACCGGTGACGGAAATATTGAGAAAAGATGACCTGTTTTAACATTATGTTGAATGGGTTTAACCTGTTAGAGTGCAAGTAGGATTCGGTTTAAGAGGAGACGAATTCTATTAGAACCATGCCATTTTCGCAGCTCAGGTGCCGTACGACATTTTCTGTCTGCGGCACCGAAGAAGCGTCTGTTGCCTTTCAAAAGGTGGCGCACATCACTCCCAACTGCACTGCCAAGCGTTTGACGTAAAGTTAGTGCATCTCTTACTGTACTTTTTGACTTTTCAAAAACAATCTCAAAACGCAGTGCATAGAACATAAACCTAGATTGATGGAAGAATAGAAAATTCGGACTATAAATGTTATAATCTTGAAATTTAAAGTGTAATGATTAGGAGGAGGACGGCTGCCAACACACACACACACACACACACACACACACACACACACACACACACACACATATTATTTATGGAAATACTGAACAAGACAAACTGTCTGCTGGCAAATATTAGAATCGCATTCAAAAGGCAATATTCTCCAAGTGTTCACATCCTGTATTAGGCTAAAAGACATTTCTCAAGTTTGGTCACCGCACTTACAGAGAGGCACAAGGAACTGATAAAGAAGGTCCAGAGGAGCACCACGAGAATGGAAGCACACTTAGAAAAGGTCATTTACAATGAGAAGTTAAGAGACGATAGATTTATCCATCATGGCAGAGAGGACCAAGGGGCGACGTCATCACAACTTTTTTTTTTTTAAGTTTCAAACCAGTGGGCTGCTGGTGTCTGCAGTGAGGACAATGAGGGGCATTTTTCGATGATGTCTCCAGTGAGGACTACATCGACAGATGCAAAGCTGGAATGGAAAGGATGTAAAGAAGTAATCATATAGTCAAAGGGTGTTCGATGAATAGACCGAGTCATGGAACTATGATTTGGGGGGGAACATGCAAATATTTGATATGTTGCATTACAGAGACAGTTCAAGAGATACGGGGCGAAGTGTCGAAGTCCTTTCCCGTACAACATAATTAGGTAATTGCAAATAGGTAATCACTCATATGGAAAACAGTACTCCTTTTTTTCTCCTCTTCCAAGAGGGTTAGAGGTCAGCTGACCGGGAGATTAGAAAGAACACACATTTAAGTTTATTTAGAGAATAGAGCGAGGAGCTAAGTCTGTGAGGAATGTAAACAAAGCTCACAGACTCACGTGACGCAGGTCGTACTTAACGCGGGTCGTACTTAACACGGGTCGTGCTTAACACGGGTCATGCTTAACACGGGTCGTGCTTAACGCGGGTCGTACTTAACACGGGTCCTGCTTAACGCGGGTCGTACTTAACACGGGTCGTACTTAACGCGGGTCGTACTTAACGCGGGTCGTGCTTAACGCGGGTCGTGCTTAACACGGGTCGTGCTTAACGCGTAATTGTCCAAAACATACGTTGCATGTTTTGAACAGTCACATGTTTACCAAATGGCGTCCAAGCTTTGTCTCTTCGATGTATATCAACTGACTTATATTTCTCTCTTGTGTCTCCCCTGATGATGTGATTATTACACAAAAGTGCACTTGGGAACTTTTCGGGTTTCATTTTCCCCGTGGACTCATAGGAATATCTTGATCACGCGCAAAATTATGATCCTTTCCACTTATATATATATATATATATATATATATATATATATATATATATATATATATATATATATATATATATATAAGTTATCTTTTTGCTTTTTCGAATAAATGCACACACTATAAACAATGACATCTAAGTGTGAAGCTAAATGGTGCGAGGACAGAGCTGGGGGTGAGAGTGGAATCCCCAAGACACAGTCACGATATTGGAGGACTTTATCCATTGATTAAAGATAGAAAAAAAATGTATATATATATATATATATATATATATATATATATATATATATATATATATATATATGTATATATATATATATATATATATATATATATATATATATATATATATATATATATATATATATATATATATATCAGAAAGTTAATGTTATAAGACCACTTTTAAACCCTCAAATCTGAACCGTCTCTTTTTATTTCATTTTAGGGTAGGCAGACTTGAATATTGAGAATTGTTGAAGCAGAAAGTAGGAGGTAAGATCCAAGTATTAGAGGTTAAAGATTTTTTGGGATTCATCCTGGGGAGGAGAGATACGAAGTCATATGTGGAGATAAAGAGACAGCTTCATATTCGTTCCTTTTTATTAGTGCTTGATGTCTACAAAGATGAACCATCTGCGTTGGTGGCATATAACGTAATGACGATGGTGTCAGCCAGGCATCGGGAATAGATATTTGACTCGTTCTCTAGCAGAAGAAGAAGATGATTTGGAAAACCAGAGGGAAAAAAGGCGGTGAAAAGAAAAAACGTCACTTAAAAGTGAAGTCCGGAGATTTCAGATATGTTGTGGCGCAGATCATTGTGGTTAAGATGGGGTACTCATGAAGCTGGTTCAGACTGACAGGATTTATAGTAGCCTAGTAACCTAGGCGGAGGGAAGGTGGGAGGAAGTGAGTGAGTCGTTTTGATGTGGAACTCTCCTTGTCTCTCTCACTGTTTTCATATTTACAGTTTTACAGTTTACAATTTTGTTGATTAAGATGAAAGTAAATCGGGATATTTTCCTCAACTTTGTTTATTGTGTGTGTGTGTGTTTATGCGTGTGTGTGTTTGTGTGTGTGTGTGTGTGTGTGTGTGTGTGTGTGTATGCGTGTGTGTGTGTGTGTGTGTGTGTTTGTGTGCGTGTGGGTGGGTGGTGCGTGGCGTGGACGGGCTAGGTCTTGGGGCTGTAACGGAGACGTATAGAATGGGGAGCTTATTTACCAAGGGGTCAGTCAGTCCGGCCCCGAGGACGTGGAGACGGATTGGGGGTGGGGGGGGGGGGGGGGCGGTGCACACTGCCTCGGGTTATGTCCTTCTGCCACCGTCTCCTCTGCACCCCCCCCCCCCCCCCCACCGACCCACCCGCCCTCCTTAGGAAGTGTCTCGGTGAAGTTGAATGACTCCGGAAAGCGATCGTGTCCGATAGAGAACATCCGTGCCTTTCACGGAGTTTTGAATTTGTGTACTTGGATTACACACATTCTCCGTACACACTCCCCCCTCCCCCCACTTCCCTGTTCTATTATGGAACACGTACACACTTCTCCACATCCCCTGCTCTATTGTTGAACATGTACACACTTCTCCACATCCCCTGCTCTATTGCTGAACACGTACACACTTCTCCACATCCCCTGCTCCACTGCTGAACACGTATGCACTTCACCTCTTAACACGTACGCACCTCCACTGCTGAACACGTACAGGCTTCTCCACTGCTGAACACATACACACCTCTCCACTGCCGGACACGTACACACTTCTCCATGCCACTGCTCCACAGCTGGACCATACGTGGTGAGGCTTCATGTGGGCTGGAGGCAGCAAAGTGGTTGGTTGAGGACGGTGCATCACATGATCACCTCTCAATTGGCCAATTTTCATCTCCGTCACTCAAGAAAGTTCAGATGTGTGCCCTATGGACTGTATAACCACTATGGCGACAGCTGATGTATTTTGTCTCCTCTCCGCCCCCTCACAGTAGACCAAGATTTTCATGACTAATTTTTTTTACCCTCGGACTTTTAAAAAAACAAACGAGGGTGACCAGACGGATACAGACAAGGAACTGAATCCCCCGCAGCTGTGCCTTAACCAGCCAGACACCGTCTTTGGGCAGTTGAGTCTCTATAAACTCCCAAAACATAGGATCACAGACGCTAACTCATGAGAAGAAGAGGGGTCTTCAGACTCCTTCCGTTTGAGGACACTTACTTGAGACGTCCGTATGCAAATCAAGCTAGGCAGCTGAAGGGGGGTTTATTGGCGTCTGACCAGAGTGTGGGAGGTGATGACGGTGAATTTCAATAGTGCAATTACACGCCCCGATCCGCAGTTGATTTTGTGGCCTTCACCGTCACCCAATACGGACCCCGTGTGTAGGCAGCGTAAATATGTGTATTTTTTTTTTTTTTTTTCTCCCCCTCCGACCTTGAGACTTATTCTGTACTCTTTGGGTTGTTAATGTCATAATGGGGCTCGGGATATCGTGAAAGACTGAAGTTCGTGTAAGCCGAGTGTGTGTGTGTGTGTGTGTTATGGTATGGAATGTGTTCTCTTAACCATTGCAGTTAATATCTATTTCCACTCTGACCCCAGTGTCCCATGTTACTGCAATATCTTTTCCTCTCCCAACCTCCTTCTGTACTTTCGTGGTTTTTTTTTTGGGTTTCATGTTTAACCATATCTATCCCCCGTCTTGCACACACACACACACACACACACACACACACACACACACACACACACACACCATCCTCAGCTTGTGTCCAGCGTGTAGAGGCGAGTTAATAATACCCCTATCACACACCCTTTGTCTTCCGCTCTGTGGCCACCAGTAAGTTAACACATCAAATGTGAGCATGGTCTCAGGCCATCCCTCTCTTCCCTCGCCAGTCTTCCCTCACTCTGAGCACCTCTCTCATCCACACACACACACACACACACACACACACACACACACACACACACACACACACACACACCCGAACACGATCAAGTGGCCCTACTTAGCATCCTCATCCGAGATATCTCCATCAGTCAAACATTTCCCTTCGTCCATCCATTCCATTTGTCATTCTCTCGTACACTACGTCATCTCGTACTTTACATACGTCACCTTCTCTTCTTCCAGTATGATTGACTTTCCCTCATGTTCTTGTCTTTGTCTCATTCAGTTAGTTCACTCCGACCGATGCCTCATCCCACGGTCTCACTTGTATTTCACACTCTTCCGCTTCCTCTTTCCCTAAAACCCAGCCTTTCATTCCCAGTAATCTTACGTCAGTCTACTCTCCCGCGTCCTTCTACTGCCTCAGCCACTTCCACCCGTCCCCCCCCCTACCTCTCTCTCTCTCTCTCTCTCTCTCTCTCTCTCTCTCTCTCTCTCTCTCTCTCTCTCTCCGCACACCCTCCTACCTTTTCCACTGCCAACAGCCACCACCACCCCTCCCTCCCTCCCTTTTCCATCCGTACCCCGTGGCGTCCCCCTAGAAACAAGGTGCGAATGTAACAGATCTGCGCTGTATTGATCGCCCTCCACACTTGCCCAGACTCCGAGTGGCAACAATGAAATTGTTACCTCCACAGCCCGGGAGCCGAGGGAGAGGGAACCCTGGTAGGGTGAGTGTTTTAGGGGGGGGGTGGCGTATATTGCCTCTGGCAGCCATGAATTCGCCATATCCAATAGTCATAAGCTGGGGTGCAGAGGAAAGGGGGGGAGTTCATTATTGCTTTTAGCAGCCCTACCTTTATTAGCTTTTATAGCCATGACTATTGGGAGGAGGAGGAGGAGGAGGAGGAAAGGGGTCTTTATTACTTGGGTTTTCAGTCATGACTTTATTAGTAGCCGGAGTCATGAGTTGGTCGGGGGAGAGGAGGGGAGATGTGAGGAGGAGGAGGAGGAGTAGGAGGGAGTTGTGAAGGGGGAGTAAGAAATCGCGTCTATATCCTGGACTGCCAATAAGTCTATGACGTTCAGTCAGGCACGAATTTGTGGCGTGTGGACAGGGGGAAGTTCTGTGGGAACTTGCTATCCTTTGCTGGATCGAGTGTGGGTTTTTAATATTCCATCCACTGGGGAGGTAATGAGCGACGATGGGGTAGTGAACCCCACATGGGAGGGTGAGAGCTGTACAACAGATGGTTCCTCTCCCACGGAAACTAACCTTTAAAATACATGTAAGAAACGGAGGAGTGTTTGAAGCGGGGGAAATCATCCCCGCAAAAAAGGATTTTAAACAGGCAAATGACTTCCACGACAGTGATTTAAGTAACTGGTACGTGAGCCTCCACGACAGTGATTTAAGTAACTGGTACGTGAGCCTCCACGACAGTGATTTAAGTAACTGGTACGTGAGCCTCCACGACAGTGATTTAAGTAACTGGTACGTGAGCCTCCACGACAGTGATTTAAGTAACTGGTACGTGAGCCTCCACGACAGTGATTTAAGTAACTGGCACGTGAGCCTCCACGACAGTGATTTAAGTAACTGGTACGTGAGCCTCCACGACAGAGATTTAAGTAAGTGGTACGTGAGCCTCCGCAAAAGTGGTTTAAGTTGTCCCGTGAACCTCCACAAAAGTGGTTTAAGTACGTGGTAAGTGACTTCCACTAAAGTAGTTGAAGTATCTTTAGAGATTCGACTGTTTTGAGAAACGGAAATAAATCTAAGTATCCATGTAAGTACACTGATAAAACCCCTTTCCTGTGGTTATAAAGTTTGTTGGTTGCTTACAGAACTTACCTAGATCGACCAGGGTTCGACCCCTGACCTGATCACAGGAGAAAGACAGGCACTTGGAGCAGTGGCTCAAGTGTTGGAACATGATATCTGTGATGACTTGCTATCAAAATAGAACCTCTAATTTGCCATTAGTCTGCACAGTGGAAAGAGCCAAATAGACTTTAGAATTAGAAGATTGAGACTGCCTCTGTATTGCGAAGAGGGAACAGCCATTTAGAATTTAGGAAGGTCTATGTTGCCATTGTGTTGCATCGAAGGGAAAATCCTATAGAATCTATAGTTAGAACTTTTGAGTTGCCAATGTGTTTAACATAGAGTTAAAATGCATATAGAATATAGAGTTGAGAGTTCTGAGTTGTCTTTGTGTTGTATAGAGGGAAGAATAATCACACAGTATAGATTATTGCTTTAGATTTGCTAGTATGTTGTACAGAGAGAGAACCATATTGATCATAGACTTGATAGTTTTTGAACTGCTGAATTTGTTGTATAGACAACGAAACCACAAAGAACATAGAGCTTTTAAGTCGCCAGCGTGTTGTGTATAGAGGGAGGAGCCATAGAGATTATATAGACTTATAGCTTCTGAGTTGCCAGTTTGTCGTATCAAGGAACGATAGAGAATGTAGACTTAAAACTTTTGAGAAGTCATGGCAAGCGACGGGGGATAATCTTGTTAGCTTTATGATAAAACAGAACTTTAAAAGGGCGGGGCAGAAAGGACAAGTCATTGTTTATCCTTGTGGCGTGAGTGTGTTGTGTTGGTAAGAGTGTGTGGTGGCCTGGCAAGGGTGTGTGTGTGTGTGTGTGTGTGTGTGAGAGAGAGAGAGAGAGAGAGAGAGAGAGAGAGAGAGAGAGAGAGAGAGAGAGAGAGGAGTTGGTGGTGGTGGCTGCTAGAGTATGGAAAGAGGCTAGAAGGAAGCAAGAAGAGAATTGATAACAAGAGGAACTATGGGAAGTGGTAGAGAAAGATGGAAGAGGAAACCAAGTGATGAAGATAGGGAGATAGAAACGCGAATAAAAGAGCGAGAACAGAAAAGAGGCTTCGAAACCTCTTTTCTAAAGGATATCACAAGTTCCAAAAGGAAACCATTTAAAAGGGATCAGAGACCATATCTGAACATCAGAAATAAGTTTTCTGAGGCTGGACGTTTTAAAAATGGGACAAGCCATGGCGAGAAAAAAATTGGAACCCTATTTTTTTTGGAATGAAGGTTGAAATTCAGGGGCCTTTGTGTTCAGTCACTTCATTTGGTCAAGGTGTTCAGCTTGAAGTACACAAGCCTTTGTTCGAGTTCAGCCACTTCCTTTAACGAAGGAGTTAAGCTTAAAGTACACCGGCCTTTGTTCGAGTTCAGCCACTTCCTTTAACGAAGGAGTTAAGCTTAAAGTACACCGGCCTTTGTCTTAAGTTTAGCGACTTCCTTCGGCGAAGGAGTATATTTAACACATTCATTTCAGCATTCCACTCTAATGGCTTCCCGGGTCGCAAAGGACGCGTCGCAAAGTCGTGTGAATAATGACAGCTGTGATAGCGGGTAATTCACGTGTGACTGTTAAACGTGGTGCGGGACGGTACGACCCTTGAGTACGACGGTACGACCCGTGAGTACGACGGTACGACCTTTGAGTACGACGGTGCGATCCCTTGAGTACGACGGTACGACCTTTGAGTACGACGGTGCGAGCCTTGAGTGCGACAGTACGACATTTGAGTACAACGGTACGACCCCTTGAGTGGTGCGGTATGAGCCATGAGTACGACGGTACGACCATTGAGTACGACGGTACGGCCCTTGAGCACGACGGTACGACCCTTGAGCTCAAGTATCGTACCGTTGTGCTCAAGGATCGCGCTGTCGTGCTCAAGGATCGCGCCGTCATTCTCAAGGCGTTAACCGCTTAGCCATAAATTAACAATCAAACACGAGAAAAAAAATGAAGAAAAAGAATATTCTTTTAGTGTTATATTCGATAGATTTCTGCCTTAAATATTCTTGAAATATTTATAGAATCATGAACAAACATTGAGGATCATGAGATCATGCCTGAAGAACCATGATTTAATACTAAGGGTTTGTATTGCAGCCCCAAATTGTAACTGATATCTCACAGTACTTTCAAAAAGGGACGTATGATATTCATATAAATGAATTGGTACGTAAACTTCGTGTTTACGTGTATGTATACATATATACATGCCCACAAATTAAGCAAAAGTAGTGAGTAACTCGCTGATGTAATACGGAAACGAACAGGTACATGGGGGAGGAGAGAATGGGAGGAGACGCGGACCGGAGATGCTTGTTAAAGGAACATCCTAGAGAGAGACGCCATATTTGGCGGGGTGGCGGCGGGGGCGTTCAGAACGGTCATGCGTCAGGAGAGCGCGCGCGCGTGGTGTATAAACGCCATCAAGGGCGCGTTCAGAATCGACAGATTTTGAGATCGGAGAAGTATTCAGAATCTTTATATTTCTCCATGTGCGTTAAACGTCTACACATACAAAAAAAGATTTGGATGCTGTAAGATTTTACGTAGTAACGATCAACGAAAAGCGATTTCAGTGTCTGAATTTGAATTTCAAATGAGATAATACGGCCCGCTTTAGGGGAGAGGGAGGATTAGACGGAGGGATGACTATATGGCGATGTTCGGGGACTAATGTTGGCAGGAAGGGATATTTGGAGGTATGGGGGTGGCGGGGGCGGACACACAAAGATATTTGGAGGTGTTTGTATGCGGTGGTAGTGTTGATGGATGGCAATAATGCGAGGGGATATTTGAAGATTAAAGTGGACATGAAGAATGTTTGGAAATGTAGGGAAAGAAATACACCTTGATCACCAACTTGTACCCACAATATAACAAAGACAGAAGTGACTATGAATAAAAGGAGCAACAAAAACAGAGAGCCAGGACCAGAAATAACACCGACAGTTAAATAACGACAAAAACACACGTTTTAACAGTACAACTAAATGACTGTACTGCCAATTATACTCGGTAATATTTACCTGAGTCACTTGATTACCACGGTAATATTATTCACGTAATGACTCGTTATGTGGGCGTATATGTGGATATGTGGGCGTGTGTATTGCTGTGTAGGCGTGCGTGTAGTTATGTAGGCGTTTGCATGATTATGTGGGCGTGTGTATAGTCATGTGGGCGTGTGTATTGCTATGTGGGCGTGTGTGTAGTTATATGGGTATGTGAATGGTTATATAGGCGTGTGTATTATTCTATGGGCATGTGTATGGTTATGTGAGCGTGTGTATGGTTATGTGGGCGTGTGTATTGCTGTGTGGGCGTGTGTATAGTCATGTGGGTGTGTGTATGATTATGTGGGCGTGTGTATGGTCATGTGGGCGTGTGTATGATTATGTGTTCAGATTAGGAAGGTCCCTGGGTAGATGACTCGTAGTGATTAGATCTGAGCAGAGATGGCAGGGTGTGGGCGTGGGATTTCTGCTGGCCGAGCGAACCCACCCCATGACCCATGTATGGTCAGACCCACGCTCACGTTAAGGTTGGGATGACGATGATAGTGATGGATAGAGTAAAAGGGGTGGAGGTGGCGGTTTAAAGTCGTGGTGGTTGTGTGGTGGTGGTGAGGTATTGGGGTGGCGTGTGGTTGTAATGGGTGGTAGTGGGGCGCGGGGGGAAAATGGTGGCGTAAGCCGATGGTCATCGTGTGAATGGGTGGTGGTGATGGGTGGTAATGACGTCATGGTTCGTCGCCGTATTGACGGGGGGGATAGTGTGGTGTGGGGTGTAATGGGCGCCATAGGTGTTTTATGGCAGTGCAGATCGATCTGAGTGAGGAGAGAGAGAGAGAGAGAGAGAGAGAGAGAGAGAGAGAGAGAGAGAGAGAGAGAGAGAGAGAGGCGTGAGTGGAAATTTGGGGAGGAGGAACCTCAAAGTGTCTTTAGACCATAAAACCTCCAGATTGGGCTTGGACGTGAGGTCCTCTGGTGTCTGTATTTTGCTGGACCGGATTTCTCCAGATTATTGAGACGTTTATGACGTACGTTGTTGCAGTAACTTTGGTGTGGTTGTGGTGGTCTTTGTGGATGGGGTTCGGGTTGGGCTACTGTAAAGAGGGAAACTGAAATTGATCAGGGGGACGTAGCGTGAACCATCCTTGGGCACGAGGTTATGACCTTAGTAAACGACGGTGCGACCCTTAGGTACAAAGGCCTTGGTCCCTGACCTCGCCTTTGAGGGTCAGGACAAATGCCAGAATGGAATATCCAAAGGCTGTGACACTGTACGAGAAGTGTCGCATCTTCGTGTTCAAGGGTCGTACTACGTGCTTATGGGTCGTACCTTCGTTCTTAAGGGTCATACCTTCGTGCTCAAGGGTCATACCTTCGTACTCAAGGGTCATACCTTCGTACTCAAGGGTCATACCTTCGTACTCAAGGGTCGTACCTTCGTGTTAAGGGTCATACCTTCGTACTTAAGAGTCGTACCTTCGTACTCAAGGGTCGTACCTTCGTACTCAAGGGTCGTACCTTCGTGCTCAAAGGCACGCACCACCGTACTCAAACGAACGTAGTCGTAATGTCACGTGACCGTTTATTGAACCCGATCTGCTTTTACGACTTGTCAAATGGTTATATGATATAAATTTACCTGTTTATGTACAGCGTTTATCTTTGGTTCTACCAAATGGTTCATTTTATCAGGTGGTTCATTGTTCCAAGTGGTTCATTTTATCAAGTGGTTCATTGTATCAAGTGGTTCATTGTAAGTACAGGTGTTTCATTGTATCAAGTGGTTCATTGTATCATGTGTTTCACTTTACCAAGTGGTTCATTGTACCAAGTGGATCATTGTCTCAAGTGGTTCATTGTACCAAGTGGTTCTTTGTATCAAGTGGTTCTTTGTATCAAATGGTTCTTTGTTGAGGTGGTCCCTTGTATCAAGTAGTTCATTTTACCAAGTGGTTCAATGTATCAAGTACTTCACTGTACCAAGTGTATCATTGTATCAAGTGCTTCATTGTTTACGGCACACGATCCTTTTTTTTTCTCTTTCTCTTTTTTTTTTAACAAATTATCAACCTTGGGAGTTGGTCTGCGTGACCAGCGAGCCGATCCGGAGCTGACGGCCCTCACCCCGTAATTAGATTAAACATCACAGGAATAAAAACTATAAAATCTACAGTTTGTCGACCTTTTGAAGAAAATGTCGCCACCGGTGAATCGTCAGAGAGAGAGAGAGAGAGAGAGAGAGAGAGAGAGAGAGAGAGAGAGAATCTTTACGGCATTTACAGATCCAAGAGAATAAGTAAGTCGCCATTTACTCTGCAGTCATGCAAGAAGTGGTTCCTGCATGCATGCAGGGTCGTGCATACCACCACGTTCAGCAGATCCCAGGTGAGGGAGGGATGGCTGGGTTGTACACTGTATCCTGCCGAGTTAGTAATGGATGTGAACGATATTTTGGCGGATGGGAATCTTGTTTGTTTACTCTGGGGCTCGATCGGATCCGCCGCCCGTCGTTGTGGGCTTTCGAGAGAGAGAGAGACGAAAAATATCATATATATATATATATATATATATATATATATATATATATATATATATATATATATATATATATATATATATATATATATATATATATATATTAAAAGCTACGCCATGAACTCATTCTGAAGCAGGTATGAGTGAATGTCAGCTGCTTCGTGCTGTCGAGTGTGTTGCTGCCGTACACGACATCAGTAATTGAGACTTTGTGGTTGTGAGCCTACATAAGA
Organism: Panulirus ornatus; assembly: GCF_036320965.1. NCBI lineage: Eukaryota > Metazoa > Arthropoda > Malacostraca > Decapoda > Palinuridae > Panulirus > Panulirus ornatus. The sequence goes on from NC_092234.1 coordinate 12,015,194, forward strand.
GCACATGGAAAAGCCAGATGACAGATCTGATGACCTAGGCATGACGAGGTTATCTGCTGGAGGACAGTACATGGGAAAGTCAGATAATAGAAGACCTGATGGTCTATGATGAGGTTATCTGCTGGAGGACAATAAATGGGAAAGCCAGATAACATAAGACCTGATGGTCTGTGAAGAGGTTATCTGCTGGAGGACACTAATAGTATCTCACATTCTAATATATATATATATATATATATATATATATATATATATATATATATATATATATATATATATGGAGACACAACACCACAATGCCTCTCTAATAATCAGATGGCTTTTTCAAGGTTCTGTTGTGTCATTAGTTCGTATCGCAGACGTGGGAAGGGACCAGTCCCAATTGATTTCGTCCCAATCAATTGGGACCTGCATGTTTACACTGCTTATTGGATTTGACTGAAAAGAAAACAAATGAAAGTGGAGGGCATGTAGACACAAGGATCAAATGTTGATAAATCATAAGTAGATTGGTTTATTTCAGCAGTAGATGTCAGTGTTATAAATGATGACATTGATGTAGCATTGTGGATAATGTAGATACAACGCACTGGAAATACAATGTACGTCACTGGAATCTATTTCTTGGACCAAAGTCGTCTCAGTGAGGCTTAAGAAATGTGTCTTTATTCATGATACGCAAAATCCGTCGCATATATATCGGCTGATACCAATAACAGAGTGGTTCCATGTGGGTAATGATTACCACAACTAATTGTTTTGTCCTTTAGAAAGTAATGGCCTGGTCTTTTACATGAGTGCAATGTCTATATCACTTCTTTCATCCTTGGGAAGGATGGAGGTGGCCATTGACATGAAGCCAGAGTGCTGTTGCGTGTTTGGCCGTGTAGAAAGCGACATGTGTGTCTTGATCATATAAATAGCAGAAGGCGATTATGGACTTGAGTGAGGTTTACCTTGAGCCTTATGAAGTAATATCTTTTCCACCATTCCCCCCACTCCCACTCTCCCTCCTTCCTCCCACACTTCTCTCTCTCTCTCTCTCTCTCTCTCTCTCTCTCTCTCTCTCTCTCTCTCTCTCTCTCTCTCTCTCTCTCTGTCTCTTAACGTCATGTCGCAAAGTAAGGCAGTAGTGAGGGAGGTAAAATACCCACACTGAGACACATTGAAGTTGCCTTTACTCCTCCACAATCATTACATAAGACTAATAGCTGCCTCTCAAAACCTGTTCCCATTAAAGAAAAAAAGAGGGGAAAAAAATATGAAGGAAAAACTGCAGCCGGATCTAAACGAAGCAAGGAACAAGGTGAGGGAGGGGGGAGTGTTGTTGCGAGAGTGGTGGGTCGCAAGGAGGCGAGTCGTAGTGAAATTGGTGTCTGCGTGGAAAAAAATTTCGGGAAACACAAGCTAGAATGTTGCATCGTGGTATTCTTTTGTCTTTTTTTTTCTCGAACAAGAACTAAAAAATTTTCCATTCTGAGACACTGACAAAACTAGAAAATGCCAAAAGTATCAAATTACCGAACTAAGGTATACGTGTATTTGCTTTATTTACATTTACAACACCACCGTTTTTTTTTTTCTAAGATTTGTCTGATCGAAGGGGTAACGAAACTAAACTGAAATTGCCACGGTGAGTGTCGCAGGTACGGGTAGTTTCGGTAGAGTGTTGCTTGAAGTGGATATTTTCGCCTTAGGACACCAGCAATGCCGGGTTTACCCGAGGAACTTAAGCGTTTTAATCCCCGAGCAATAACTGACGTGGGTTTTGGGCGTGGGCGAGGGCGTGGTTGTCGGTCGGGCGTGGGCGAGGGCGTGGTGTGACTAGTTACGTCCTCTGGCGATTATGGTAGGTGGCGCGGATGTTGAGTGAGGCGTGGCGTCCTATGACTAGTCGCACACGTGACATTTCCTCGTGGGCTTCTACTGTGTAGTGATAGCTTGGCATACCTACTTCAGTGGCAAGTCGGCAGACCTGATATATATATATATATATATATATATATATATATATATATATATATATATATATAGATATATATATATATAGAGAGAGAGAGAGAGAGAGAGAGAGAGAGAGAGAGAGAGAGAGAGAGGTGGGAGGAGGGGAGGGAGGCGAGCAAGACGGTCATCTGGGTTGGTGTAACAGCAGCAGTAACAACTGTGTTTCTCAACGTCTCCGTCCATCACCAATGTGGGTCACGTGCATCCGATCCTCCCCATCTCATCCCACACACACACACACACACACACACACTCACACACACACACACACACACACACACACACACACACACACACACACACACACTCACATGCACTTTTCAAAGATGCTCAAATGCTAATAGTGCGGGTATTTATTTTACGAAGAGATTACCTGGGGTGATTTGAATTTTCATGGTGGCACAGCCCTGGAGACTCCAAGTTCTTAAGAGTATATTCAGGGAAATTTCCTGTGCGAGCATGTCCCTCAGCACTCTAGGGGATAGAGGGACTGATATAGGGGATAGAGGGACTGATACACTCTCATTATGATTTTTTTTTGACTTATTTCCTTATAGTTATTCATCATTTATCTTCGCCCGCAGTTGCATGCATTAAGAGATGATCATGTGTGGTACACCAGTTGGTAAATGTGATCATGTAATGCCAGAGTTTGACTGTCCAGTACACGAGGACGCAGAAAGAGCGGCGATAAAAGCTGAATCAGAGAGGAGATATGATCGTGGAAATGACACAGATCCCAACAGTACTTGTGGTGACGTAAATCAGGGAAATGGAGTTTAGTAGCGAAGTACCACTTCGTTGTGTTGGATAGGTCCTCGAAATTTGCTGCGAAGGTGTAGGGATATAGGCAGTCCTAAGCCATTGGTGCAGAGGCAAGGTTAAGGAAGGGACGGACCAGTTCATAAAGTCAAGTAGTGAAGGAGCTTAACTCTATGCTGTGATGAGGGTTTATACACCGGTACCCCAATCAGTCAAGCAGCATTTGAAAGGTATGAGAGAGGGAGCAAGAACCGAGGATAATACGATAAAGAAAGGAGGAAATTATGCAAAGGATATTGTAGGACAAGGCAAGGAGCATTCCAAAACTTAAAACTTTTCCGCGTGCATTGCATAATGAACTGTACGCAGAGAAACGTATTCAGGCATGCGCACGTTTACAGACACACGTGTTCATAAATGCATACCCACACATACGTACATAAACACTTGCACGTATGCTTACATACATATGCACACAAGCACACCCCATGCATGCACACATACACCCACATGACCAAACCAGAAAGTTGATAAACTTGAAATGAAGGTAAGCATTGACGAGAGTAACCCAAGGATAGACAGAGTTGAGACCACACGTATATCTGTTGATATTCAGGGATATGTTTTCCTCAAGGATATACAGCGACGAGGAATAAGAAGGGAGACAGAGGAAGGTGTGAACTGGTTCTTAATGAGCTTTGAAACCGCAGATGAAAACGTAATGCGTCAGCTCTTTAGTATATTTTGAGGATAATCCTCAGTAACAAAAGCCTGCTTGATTACTAGTTTATAGTCCTTGGAGCAGACCAAACGAAGCAGAGAGAGAGAGGGAGATGAAAAAAAAAAAGATGCTAATAACAAAAGAATAATCAGGATTGGTACAGGAAGCAGCGTCGGCTGTGGCGCAAGGTTAGCCAAGCACAAGTGTTGAAGTTCTCTAATTGTGTACACTAACTACAGGAAGCAGACAGACATGCCAGACTAGGATCTGGAAGGATTCAAAGACTCTCAGGGAGGAAGGTTCAGGATCGTAGAAGAGTGTGTACAGGATAACGTTCGACAATAACGTGTCACTCAACACCCCCCAGGGGTCATTCACTGTTGCACTTGGGATGAAATAGACCATAACGAAATATACTCGTGAAAACATAGGGGCGGGTTTAGATACATACTAGCAACGGGGAGAACAGTATAAGGAATAAAAAGAAACTTTACATTTGATATAGGGATGCAATTTGTGTGGAGACCAACCACACGAGGATTAATCGTTATGATACGTCCTTCTTTCATCGTACAGCGAAGCTATGGACTTGTGTCCCCTCTTACGTCATTCCCTCTTACCATATCCTCAACTCTTTAAAGGTGTCAGGTCGTCACACACCAAGAGATCTCAGATCAGTCTTTTGTTTTGTTATTTTTCATAAGTCTAATTAACGTTTCAGTCTATATGGACCCGACTTGAATATTATATATATATATATATATATATATATATATATATATATATATATATATATATATATATATATTAAAAAGGACGGAAATATTCTGGACGAATCGAAGGATCGCATCCACTCTTAAATATTTATCAAGTGCAAGTCATTAGTGAAGGAACAGGTGGCAAAATGAGTGTTTGACAAGGTAAACTATTGACAGAGACGTGCATGCATAATCTCGATGTATATTAAGTATACACTTGACTTTGAACTTTCACCACAGTGATTACGACCATGTATGGTAAATTTCACTCCAGACAAGTGTAATGGAGACGGGACGGTCTGAGAAGTAGAGGGTACTTCGCCAGCCAGTGGGAGAAAATGATATCCAATAATCTACCTGTGAAAGGGCCTCTGTAAACGATATTCAAGTCTATAACTTATCATCAGACAGTCGTACTAAAAGGATCGCGGGAGAATTGAATTCCATCAGGGTCATCGTCAAAATTCCCCTCAAGGACACGAACCGGATGTTTCAAGTCTTATCTGTGACTCAAGCAAGACTGTGTATCAACACCTTGGTGTCCTGTGTATCAACACCTCGGTCTCAACGCCTCAAGAAAAACAGAGGACTGCTGGACAAGGCCGAAGGTAACATGTCGAAAATCAACACCAGATTTGAGGCCAGCAGATCACGAAGAACGGAGAGAAATCCTTGGCCTCAAGCGATGGGAGGCAAAACGATAAGGAAAGAATTGATAATCGCTATTTTTGGCCGCCTTGTGAACCTCAGTGATGTTAGCGATTGACTGTTTCTCTAAGGACTGGGAAGGATTGCGAGACGAAAGGGAAGAATCGAGAAGGGCGTGTCGTCATGTTTTCCCCACCAGCTGAATGTTGGACGTGGAAGATGTTGAAGTAAAGAGGAAGTGTGAGTGCAGATAGCATTGGGAAATTCAGAAACTTAAATGTGGTACAGATCCGGGGTTAAGATGTCAGAGACCTAGAAATGTGAGGCGGTCTTCCCATTCACACACACACACACACACACACACACACACACACACACACACACGTAAAAAAACACTTTCGATTTCTGTTTTTCTTTTATTTCTAAAGTCTGATACCTCGAGCGTGCCAGACAATCCACTGCCAGTTTGGCAACGCTGGCTTCCTCTGCCTCCCTCACACTGCCTTGCGAGCATCCTGGTCTTCATGGCGTTGAGACTTCCGTAGTTCGTCCAGTTTTATAGACTTCGCCAAGGCCTCCGACCCAGCGCACCCCGCTGTCGTTATTACCAAGACAACTCTAAATTGCCTCATCCCTTGCCTGGCTGGTAGAGCGCCGAAGCCTCAGATGCTCCAGTGCTTTGGCTTATAAGCCTAGATTTAGTAATGCAATCCAATCCTTGATTGGCGGACTTCCATCCTCTGTAAGAGTATGAATAAACACACCGTTCTTGAAGGGGTCTTCCTCTATCTTCCAGTCCCCCTTCACCTAGGGCGTTCCTCAGGCGCAACTGTGGGACCCCTTTTTTTTTTTTTCTTTTCCTGATCCTAAAGATTGACGCCTTCCAGGGTGTGCAATACTTGTGGAAATTTTCTTGTGAGCGCCGCCGCCACCGCCGTGAGCAAGGACTTTCCTGTGCTCAGCAGCCTTGACAGAATACGTGAAGCTCCCTGCAGATATGGACCATTTCAACGTACGTCAACCACAGCCAAGGAAAATCTGTGCATATGAATTTTACTCTCGCCTCCTGCCTCGGTCTATCTCCCGTGTAATTATCTGTCGGTTATTATCCGTTCGGAGGGTAGGGATTCTTACATTCGTAAACCTCACTTTTGAACATCTTATCCAATAGCCTGCAACGAAGAACTCATTGGTACTTTAGCTCCCTTGGTACATTCATCCTCATGGCTGATCCTCTTTTTGTTCAAAACAGTCAAACGTGCATTTTACGTAAAGTTGTACAATTATACGTAAAGATTATGAATATACGTAAAGATGTGCAAGTATACATAAAGACATACGAGTATATGTGAAGATTATAAGGATGCGTAGACGTGCAAGTATACGTAAAGATTATAAGAATACGTAAAGATGTACATGTATACGTAAAGATAATAAGTATACATAAATATGTACAAGTATACGTAAAGATTATGAGTATACATAAAGATGTACAATTATACGTAAAGATTTTAAGTATACGTAAAGATGTGCAAGTATTCATAAAGATGTGCGATCACCAAGCTTCTCCACCCAAAATGAACAGGTGGAACAGTGTCCCAGACACTGTTAACAGGAAGAACAATGTCCCAGCTTCTGTTACTTAGAGGAACAGTGCCTTAGCCACTTTTAACAGAAAGAACAGTGTCCCAGCCACCGTCAACAGGAGGACCAGTATCCCAGCCACTGTTAACGGGAGGACCAGTGCCCCAGCCACTGTTAACGGGAGGACCAGTGCCCCAGCCACTGTTAACAGGAGGACCAGTGCCCCAGCCATTGTTAATAGGAGGACCAGTGCCCCAGCCGCTGTTAACGGGAGGACCAGTGCCCCAGCCATTTTAACAGGAGGACCAGTGCCCAAGCCACTGTTAACGGGAGGACCAGTGCCCCAGCCACTGTTAACGGGAGAACCAGTGTCCCAGCCACTGTTAATGGGAGGACCAGTGCCCCAGCCACTGTTAACAGGAGGACCAGTGCCCCAGCCCGGCTACTGTTAACGGCGCTTGACAACAAACGTTGTGGATTTTGTTTCAAAAAGCGTAATGGCACAACGGTTCTATTGTTGTGTTCCAGCATTGTACGCCCTCCCGTTGTACGACTCCAGCCTCTAATTGTGTTCATTTCGTTAAACCGTTAAATATAATACAGCACACCACACACACACACACACACACACACACACACGCATACCCCATCCCTCCCCCCTTACCCCCCTCCCACACTCATTCCCTCACCCTTGCACACCCACGTGTTGCACGCGATGGTGATGAAGTTAGGCTGAGAGAAACTTCAGTTTTTCGTTTTATAGAAGACACGGGCCAAGGAAAACACCTTGGCTGAACTTTATCATTTAGCCGTGAATGGCCTACGTTTCGGGCCATATTTCTGTTTAGCAATATAGCATCTGTTTGGGTCTATGCAAGAGTCGTGTGTATATATATATATATATATATATATATGTAATAGGTCGTGGTGTTACCGGACTATTACGCAAGTGAAGAGTCACCCAAAGGAAGAGTGTATCATGTTGATTAACGAAAGAGATAAACAGTCTCGTCAAAGAATTTCTTGCCTCAGAGGAGTCTGTACTGTCCCAGCTACTGAATGTAGCGCAGCATGGGAGCTGTAAGACCCTTTAGGTAAGGGGTTCGTGAGGTTATGATTCTAGGACTCTAGGATTGCATGATGATCATGATGATAATAGAAATAATGATTATAATGATAATAATAATAATAATAATAATAATAATAATAATAATAATGATAATAGTAATAATAATAATAACAATAATGATAATGATAATAATGATAATGATAAGAATAATAATGATAATAATAGTGATAATGATAATAATAATAATAATGATAATAATAATGATTATAGTAATAATAATAATAACAATAATGATAATGATAATAATGATAATGATAAGAATAATAATGATGATAATAGTGATAATGATAATGATAATAATAATGATAATAATAATGATTATAGTAATAATAATAATAACAATAATGATAATAATAATAATGATAATGATAAGAATAATAATGATGATAATAGTGATAATGATAATGATAATAATAGTTATATAGAGTTCGTAAAGTCTTTGAATATCTGAACGTCTCAAAAAATGGCCACGAAATGGCTGTGGTATGTGATCTGTATTTTGACCTCGCGGCATTTAAAATAATGGTCCAATTTTATTGAAGTCAACCTGTTCTACCGAAGCGAGAGTCATGGAGAATATCTGAGATGAGATAAGGGCCTGCATTTGTACCTTGGCAAGTGTGTGCAAGCGTTGTGCATGAATCAGGGCATACGAGACGGTCAAGGTAAACCATGGAATGGTCTGTGGGCGCCGGTGTTGGTGCATTGCACACGACCCCTTGTGATTGGATGAGTGCAATTGAAGCTGTTGTTCGTTAGTTCCCAACGCTACTTCCTTAAGCCATGAGAACTAATTAGGCTCGATATATATATTTTTTTTTTTTTTTTTTTTTTTTTTTTTTTTTTATACTTTGTCGCTGTCTCCCGCGTTTGCGAGGTAGCGCGAGGAAACAGACGAAAGAAATGGCCCAACCCCCATACACACGTACATACACACGTCCACACACGCAAATATACATACCTACACATATATATATATATATATATATATATATATATATATATATATATATATATATGTATATATATATATATATATATATATATATATATATATATATATATATATATATATATATATATACATATATATATATATATATATATATATATATATATATATATATATATATATATATATATATATATATATATATATTCACCTTCTTGTCCACATAATAAGTTTATGATACGCTCGTTCTCTGTCTGGGACAATCGCATGTTTACCAAATGGCGTCCTAGCTACGTCCCTTCGTTGTTTACCAACTGACTGTTATATTTCTCTCTTGTGTCTCCCTTGATGATGTGATTATTACACGAAAGTGCTCTTGGGAACTAATCGTGTTTCATTTTCTCCGTGGACTCATAAGAATATATATATATATATATATATATATATATATATATATATATATATATATATATATATCTTTCTTTTCTTTCAAACTATTCGCCATTTCCCGCATTTGCGAGGTAGCGTTAAGAACAGAGGACTGGGCCTTTGAGGGAATACCCTCACCTGGCCCAATTCTCTGTTCCTTCTTTTGGAAAATTAAAAAAAAAAACGAGAGGGGAGGATTTCCAGCCCCCCGCTCCCTCCCCTTTTAGTCGCCTTCTACGACACGCAGGGAATACGTGGGAAGTACTCTTAATCCCCTATCCCCAGGGATAATATATATATATGTATATATATATATATATATATATATATATATATATATATATATATATATATATATATATATATATACACACTTCTAGCCCCAGGAAACCCTTCTATTCTAATCAGGATTCTGCAGCGCTCAGGAAGCCGGACACGTCCATCAGCCGGGACCATGCGTCATAGAGTGTTGTGTGTGTGTGTGTGTGTGTGTGTGTGTGTGTGTGTGTGTGTGTGTGTGTGTGTGTGTGCAGAACGTGTGGGGCATCTGAGTTATAATCGTTCTGTGTCTTCGTTGTGGTAGTTGCGTTGTGGGCACGAAGGGTCTTGGGATATGTTGAACTGGTGTTTGTCGTCTTCTCTCTCTCTCTCTCTCTCTCTCTCTTACACAGGTCTGCAGGAACATATGACCCTAGTCATGTCTGGAGGTAAAGTCTTTTAAAAGATAAAAGGAATTTAAACATCCTCATCCTGTCTCCTGTACTGTACCAGTGGAGGAATAATGTCAAAATTTAAACGCACAGTATACAATATCCAGGTGTTTATCTGCATTAGTTGATAGAGCTGCATGTAGAGATGGGTAGATTTTTGTTGTTTCGTCTTTACTGATTGGGACTTAATTACGAGGTGCAATCATGTCTGGAAGTGACTTGATTACCAGGCATAATCATATGTAGAAGTGACTTAATTACGAAGTCTAATTATGTGTAGAAGTGACTTGATTACCAAGTGGGATAACGTCTAGAAGTGACTTAATTGCCAGGTGGAATTATGTTTGTAGAAGTGACTTAATTTCCAGGTGGAATTATATCTAGAAGTGTACTTTTAAACGAACGGGGACCAATTACAAAGTTTGGGTATACTTAGACTTGTACTTAGACAGTGAAACACGGACTGGCTGTATTACGATAATCGGTGGAGGGCGAAGGAAAGAGAATCTTAGAAAGAAAAGAAACTCCTCAAGTGTTTTTATAGAACGTTGGACACTGGGGAAACCCAGCTGCTTCGGGCCATCACACGCCACAGGGTATGGCAACATTTGCGACCTTCAGCACTGGCTGGGTTTTTACTGAAAATGAACACTTAGAGGAAATAATGGTACGAGCGACCCCACCCTGGTTTTGTAAGCAGGTTCAAGCACTCGGGTTCACAGTTTATCTCTTTATTGCCCTCGGCCCTCGCCTGCCATATGGCTGTGTTATGGCCTGTGTGTCTGTCTGTCTTTTTGGGTCTTTGTTTGTCTGTCTTTTGGGTCTTTGTCTATCTGTCTTTTGGGTCTTTGTCTATCTGTCTTTTGGGTCTTTGTCTATCTGTCTTTTGGGTCTTTGTCTATCTGTCTTTTGGGTCTTTGTCTATCTGTCTTTTGGGTCTTTGTCTATCTGTCTTTTGGGTCTTTGTCTATCTGTCTTTTGGGTCTTTGTCTGTCTGTCTTTTGGGTCTTTGTCTATCTGTCTTTTGGGTCTTTGTCTGTCTGTCTGTTTGTGGTCGTACAAAGAGTACAAAGATTCAGAAGAGGCTTGTTTTTTGTTTCTGTTTTCTTTTCTTTTTTAGTTTCTCCTCATCACCTAAGCGGGCCCCACTTGCCAGGACTGGTTCCCCGGGGTACGAGGGAGGTAATTATATCTAATATCCGTGAAGAAGGCGATCGCACGCGTCCTGATTCAAGGAAGAATTTGCCAGGAAGGGCCTTAGAGAGATGAGGTGAACAGCTGATGCCGTATGGGGTCCATTGGAAGTATCCGTCGCTTTGATAAGTTCCTCAGTCAAGTGGTAAGTTATTCCATCAAACGTGATTCGGTATAGATTTTCCCGTTAGCTTTACCAGTCTCCTTACGTCGGTACGACTCTTGAGCGCGTCGGTGCGACTCTTGAGCGCGTCGGTACGACTCTTGAGTGCGTCTGGGCGACTCTTGAGTGCGTCGGTGCGACTCACGAGCACGTCGGTACGACTCGAGCTCGTCAGTACGACTTTTGAGAGCGTCAGTGCGACTCTTGAGCGCGTCGGTACGACTCTTGAGTGCGTCAGTGCGACTCTTGAGCGCGTCGGTGCGGCCCTTGAGCGCGTCGGCGCGACCCTTGAGCGCGTCGGTGCGGCCCTTGAGTGCGTCGGTGCGACTCTTGAGCGCGTCGTTGCGATTCTTGAGCGCGTCGGTGCAATCCTTGGGCTCGGCGTTACAACCATTGGGTATTGATAACCTGGCCTTTGACCCGGATCAAACCGAAGGCCGGCCAGATTATCATACCCAAGGATCGCACCGTCGTGTTCAAGGGTTGTACCGTCGTGCTCAAGGGTCGTACCGTCGTGCTCAAGGGTCGTACCGTCGTGCTCAAGGATCATATCGTCGTGCTCAAGGATCGCACCGTCGTGCTCAAGGTTCATACCGTCGTGCTCAAGGGTCGTACCGTCGTGCTCGAGGATCGTATCGTCGTGCTCAAGGATCGCACCGTCGTGCTCAAGGTTCATACCGTCGGGCCCAAGGGTCGTACCGTCGTGCTCAAGGGTCGTACCGTCGATCCCAAGGGCCGTGCCATCGTACTCAAGGAACGTACCATCGATTTCAAAGATCGCGCAGTAGTGCTCAAGGATCGTGCCGTCGTGCTTAAGGCTCATGCAGTCGTGCTCGAGGATCGTGCCGTCGTGCTCATGGGGTTAGAGTCATGATTCACTATTGCTGTTTCCGTAAAGGATTTGGGGTGAGAAGGGGGGAAAAAAAGAGGAATATCTGACGGAAACTCTCACTCATAAGCAGGCTGCCAAGGCTTGCTTGCATCTGCGTACTGACGAAACGTAGAATTGACCCACTTTTCTCACGGCCGTAAAAACAAGCTTGAATGCCTTCATCTAATGGGGTTGGAGGCCTGAGCCTGCCTGAGGGTATATAGAGGGTAGAGGGAGAGAGAGAGAGGGGGACAACAGTAGGAAGTGCCTCTCCAATTGCCCGTCCTCCTCCTCCCCCTCCTCCTCCTCCTCGTTCTCCTCCTCCTCCTCCTCCTCCTCCTCTTCTCATCATTAAGAGTTCGTCATTCGTTGTGAGTTCGTCATTCGTTTTCCCATTCTCAATGGTGGTGACTGCGCCCGCTTAAGAGGAACGTGCGTTTTGCCGAAGACCAACCAGACAGAATTGCGCATCGAGAATTTGACTGGCTGTTATCTCTGAAGGTGGTGAGTGTCCTTTCTTGATTTCCCTGGCTCATTTTGATTGGCTGAGGATTACCAGAGTTTCATTTTTGATTGGCTGAGGATTACCCGAGTTTCATTTTGATTGGCTGAGGATTACCCGAGTTTCATTTTGATTGGCTGAGGATTACCAGAGTTTCTTTTAGAAACGTTTCTTGTGATTGGTTGAAAAATCATTTGTGTTTCGGATTGTTTCCGTCGCCCGCAGACGAGCCTCTGATTGGGTGATTACATTCCCGTAAATGTAATAGAAATTCTAATCCGAGTCATCGATATATTTTGGTGGTGTTATTAAGAGAAACGTATCCAGTAATGGCCTAAGCTTCAAATCACAGGAACACATCGTTGGGAAAAAAAAAAAATAGAGAAAGAAAAAATTAGAAAAGGACGTTTGTAAGAAGAAGAAGAAGAAGAAGAAGAAGAAGAAGAAGAAGAAGAGGAGGAGGAGGAGGTGGAGGCGGAGGGGGTGTTTAGGTCAAGCGTTTCCGTGGCTACAAGAACAATCTCTCCCGCTGTGGGATTCCGACCACCACGAACGCAGCTGGTGTTTACGTCGAGCCGAGCCATAAATTGGCCGTGTCGCAAGAACACCTTGGCCTGCTGCTGGCCGTATGTGGAACATTATTTGCAGAAAATCGGCAAGAAAATGGCGTTACGTAACCATATGCTGCAGAAAACGAGAAGAAGAAAACACAACAAACACATCACTCGGACGCTCCTGTGCAAGCCTGGTCTTCGTTCTATGAGGAAAATTTTTTTTTCTGGATGCTTTAAGATATTTTTTTTTCTCTCCCTTTAATTTCCTTCTTCCAGTTTTCACCTCAAGTCTTCGAAACGGGTGAGTCATCACGTAAATACCAAGAGCAACATCCAGTTTACTCAGACTCTCAAAGCCAGGCTGGGAGCTCCAGTTCGTCCCAGGAAATGGAGTGTTACCAGTCTTCCAGCAGCAGAAGGAACTCGTCTTTGTTCGACTGTGGACTTGGACCTGGTGGACGTCCAACTAACAGTCCAGCGGAAGCTATTATCATCATCATTGTTATTATTAGCAGCATTTTTTTTTCTTTCTCCTCCCCCACCCCCTCCGCAATGGTCAATGAGGGTGATTAGCTAGCACCCAGAATGGCCAACGAGGGTGATTAAGTAGCCACGTAAGGTGCGGTCAGGCAGTCAGGAACTTGGTGTGTGTGTGTGTGTGTGTATGTGTGTGTGTGTGTGTGCGTGTGTGTGTGTGCGTGTGTGTGTGTGTGTGTGTGTGTGTGGTGTGGAGCGAGGCTCTCACTTGAGATCGCCTGATTTAAAGGAACCTTAATTCTACGGGAGGAAGCCTTGCCTTCTTTCTGTAAGGCTCTCGTCAACTCATATGATTCTCCACTTGGGTTATCATAGCTTAAGTTATCCTTATCTGGTTTATCATGTCCCCGGTTATCCTCACTTGGGTTGTCATGTCTCCGGTTATCTTCACTTGTGGTTGTCATGTCTCCGGTTATCTTCACTTGTGGTTGTCATGTCCCCGGTTATCCTCACTTGGGTTTATCATGTCCCCGGTTGTCCTCACTTGGGTTTATCATGTCCCCGGTTATCCTCACTTGGGTTGTCATGAGTTCGGTCACCTTCGCCCGGGTTGGCGTCAGGAAGCGTCTTGGCTCCGAGGAAGAACATCAAGACATCAACAAAACATCAACGGAACGTTGATGATAATATAGATTCAATGATGCTTGTTGCTGTCTGATCCTCTCGCTCTCTCTCTCTCTCAACTAGACCCAGCCCAGGCGAAGACAGATAACCTGATAAGCCAAGATAACATGAAAACAAGAAAGGGTAACCCAGTTATTGTTACTGCCGGGTAGATATGCCAGGTGTAAACACTTAAAAAAATCTGATACTAGATTCTTTGGGTTCCGATCGTATGAACATCGACACTACGGTATTGGAAGAACAAAGATGAGATTAAAGACTGATGACATTTTCTCGTATGGAAAACTCTGTTTTTCTCCCTCCAGGGCGATGTAAGGACATACATAGTCTCAAGCCCCCACTATTAACTTGAGACCAACTTACTAATTTGGGAAAGAAAACTAACTGGCCTCACTAAATTGGGAAAGAAAACTAACTGGCCTCACTAAATTGGGAAAGAAAACTAACTGGCCTCACTAAATTGGGAAAGAAAACTAACTGGCCTCACTAAATTGGGAAAGAAAACTAACTGGCCTCACTAAATTGGGAAAGAAAACTAACTGGCCTCACTAAATTGGGAAAGAAAACTAACTGGCCTCACTAAATTGGGAAAGAAAAATAATGATTTATGAAAGGTGAATTACTGCGTTGTACTATATGATGGGATAAATTGTGTTATTAAAGGCTAAGGTACATTTATCAACATGATAAATCACGGACGAATACGTGATTCACTCTAACATGCTGGTGGCCATGAGGAAGGTTGAAACACGAAGATTGTTTCGGAACCTTCTCTGTATTCCTGAAGATGTGAAATATCACGAAAGAGCTCGAATTTTCATGTCGCATTTGCGTTATGGCTACCAGAATTTTTGTCAAGACATAGAAGGCCAGAGGTATGTGTATATGTATTTTTTACGACACGAATGTGTAAGTAAGGTTGGGAGAGAAAGAGGTTGAAGAGCATTCATGTCATCATTATCGATGAGTTAGAAATGTATTAAAAAAGAACAGTTAACCTCAATCCGTGATGGTCTGAAGGACTCGCGCGAAATTAGGGCTTTGAGAAAGTCTAATTTCCTTCACACACACACACACACACACACACACACACACCCCATGATGTAATAAAGTTGTGTGTGTGTGTCTATATTTTACAGTTTGCGGGGCGTTCTGATGACGCATCCCCCTCTGAGGTCATCGTGAGCCGTTATTGATGCATGTTTAATCTTCGATAAAGTCTGAATGTCTTATGGAAGTCTTTCGTTGTAACAGCGATACGTAAATTGCCATTAACTTCTCTGTTTTGTTAAGCATGGCCTGCAGAAAAGGGGTTGCCATGTTCCCAGTCACGGGAAATGAGTGGGGTGTCTCTTCGTTGTATATCAACTGACTGTTATATTTCTCTCTTATGTCTCCTCTGATGATGTGATTATTACACGAAAGTGCACTTGGGAACTTAGCGTGTTTCATTTTCCCCGTAGTCTCATATATATATATATATATATATATACATATATATATATATATATATATATATATATATATATATATATATTTATATATATATATATATTTATATATATATATATATATATATATATATATATATATATATATATATATATATATATATATATACATATAATTACTTCTTCCTCCCTAGCGAAGAAACGTCAGGAATAAATGAACGACGGCCACATTTGCACACATGTACATTATACATGAAAGCCAGCCAGAGTGTGGGTGTGTGCAGACGAGGCCATTATTCGTTTGTTCCTGACCCTACCTCGCTAAGGCGGGAGAGGCAATTATACCTCAGATGTCATCAATCTATCAAACCTGGGAGTTTCTGATATCGTCCACTATCACAAACATCCTCGAAAGGACCCATTGGTCTGTTGCTGTTCGAATTCATGTGTATTTCTTTATGTATCATGTTTTAGATATTTAGTTTTACCCCAGGACCTAATTTTTGTATTAAGATAAAGTCCCGTTGTTATCCAGGAACTATTCTTAAAGGCTACTGCAGCCCAAGGTTACTTCCAGTAGCAGGGAAACGTCGGCTCTTTTAAGGAGAGAAGTTCTTTGACGAGGCTGTGTGCCCAGTGATACATACAGCCTCGCCAAAGGTCACTTCCCACTAGCGGTATACCCTCGAGCTGGCGGAGTCCGGTAACACCCCTTAGAGCATGCCCTCCCTCGTCCCCACTGACGTGCAGTGCGTACATTGGCACACATGGCAATTACGAATCATAAAGCAAATGAAAGCCTTGGCCAAGCACAGATGGGGAAATCAGTTAATTGGAACCATAATAGACTAGAACTGGACCTACCCAAATGTTTATACTTAATAACTGAGATAAGACAGAATATATATATATATATATATATATATATATATATATATATATATATATATATATATATATATATATATATATATATGCTCAAGGGTCTCACTGTCGTGGTTAAGGGTTGCGCCGTCATGCTCAGGGAGTCGTACCGTCGGGGTTCAAGCTTTGTACCGTCGTGTTCAAGGGTCGCACCGTCGTCCTTAATGACTCGATAAGGATGCGCTACCTGTTTGGAGGAGGAAGTATCGGCTTGTGGGAAGTGAGGAGGAGGAGGAGGAGGAGATTAGCAAGGAAGTACAAGCATGATGATGAGGGGACGACAAATGTAGTGGGTGGGGCCCACTGTAGGGTTGTGACAACCTTCCAACAACTGGAGACATTGTGGGAGGGCTATGACAACCTTCCAACAACTGGAGACACTGTGGGAGGGTTGTGACAACCTTCCAACAACTGGAGACACTGTGGGAGGGTTGTGACAACCTACCAACAAGGTAATTACCAACAGGGTAACCTATCAGAAGAGTAACTGAAGACTACAGTCAGACAGTGTGAGGTGTGGGAACAGAACAACGTGAGACAGGCAGGAGGAAGGGTGGGTGTAAGGGGTAGAGAGTTTGGCTGCATTTGAATAGAACGAGACGGAACAGAATGTGAAGAAGGTGTGGAAATACATGACCACCATTGTCCTTGAGTTTGCCTGAACTTCTTTACCAATATCTATGCTAATGAAAAACATGTCATCCACTGTATATATATATATATATATATATATATATATATATATATATATATATATATATATATATAAACTGAATTTTTGGTGATTCTTAATTCCCTATTTTTTCTCTCTAATTCATAAATTGAGATCTATTTTCAATCTTTCTCATTATTTACTTATAACCCCAGATCTTCCTCCACACATCCTGCCCCGTCCTAGGAAATGAGGATATTTCCAGTTACAATTGAAAAAAAAATATATATATATATATTTCTTATTTTTCATTATGCATTTATTCATGAAAATTACTTGTGCAGCCGATTAACCTAATTGGATTCCTTGGTGAGGTAAATGCCAGTGATGATAATCACGCTCCCTAGTTGACCTGGAAACACACACACACACACACACACACACACACACACACACACACACACACGCTAAAGAACTTACGGATGTGCGTCTATCCAACCAGCCATCAATTAGAAGGTATATGGCATCAAGGAATCCGTACAGCAGTACAACAAAGGTGAAAAGCGAAACCTAACGAAAGAATGACTGTGGACAAGACGGGAGATAATCCAAGACATCAGGAGTAGATTGGCAGCTAAAGAGCAGCTAATTAACCTGAGTTGATTCAAAGGGTAGAGCTGTAGAGGATGACGTAGAATGTATGCCTAGAGCCGAAGGACAAGTTCAAAAGGTTTTTGTTCGTGGTAGAAAGACACGAGTCCACTCCAGTGAGATGTTATGGGAGAGGTGGTCTTGGAAAGCATTCAGATATTTAGAGAAGACACAGACAGACTAACGAGGTGACCTGACCCACGCAAAGATCATGGTCCTGACGGCGTTTCTTCATATGTGTTGAAAACGTGTTTGAATATCTGACAAGCCGCTTGAAATGTTCAAGAATGTTGCTGGGGGAAGGTAAAGTGCCAAAGCATGTGGAAGAGGGCGAATGTCATATCTGTCTTTAATGAAGGAGACAGAGAAGTTGCGTGGAACTTTAGACCTGTCTTTCTGACGAGTGTTGTTTATAGAGTCCTGGAAAAGATAATTAGAAAACGAATGGATGACTCCAAAGGATAAGCTACCAAAGGGAGAGACATCATAGATGCAGGAAATGGAAGTCATGAGTACCAAATCTACGAGAGAGTGAGCTCCGATTTAGCCAAGAAACGTTTAAGTGGATGGATTACATCTGGAGTGCCAGAAGGCATTTGACACTACACCACGTAGGGGATTGGTAAGAAAGCTGGATCATTAGGCAGGAATAAGGACAAGATAATTACCCAGGTGGAAGGAAACAAAGGCCACTTGTCCGGAGCCTTCTCGAAACGGGTTAGGGTGTGCCACTGGTGTGCCACAGGGCTCGATCCTAGGACCACTGTTTTTCTTGATCTTTTATAAATGATGTGGCACAATTGGACTCCTGACTGAGTA
Organism: Panulirus ornatus; assembly: GCF_036320965.1. NCBI lineage: Eukaryota > Metazoa > Arthropoda > Malacostraca > Decapoda > Palinuridae > Panulirus > Panulirus ornatus. Next base: position 12,033,833 of record NC_092234.1, read on the forward strand.
TATTTGCCGGTGATGCCAGTGTCATGAGGGAAGTATTGAACTCCTGACTGAGTATGTTTGCCGGTGATGCCAGTGTCATGAGGGAAGTATTGAACTCCTGACTGAGTATGTTTGCCAGTGTCATGAGGGAAGTAACGAATGAAGAGGACTACATATCAACTTACAGGGGATACTTCATATAACCCGCAGTTGGTCTGATAGGGGGTTCTTGAAGTTCAACTGAGGTAAATACAAAATGACGAGGACGGGGGAGCATTATGAGAAGGCCTCGATGCGAGTATCATATTACAGACAATAATGGAACACCTAACATTCATCATCCCACCTCAGCGAGGTAACGTCTGGACCAGACGATCGGGAACTTAGTCTTCACTACGCTTGGTTCCTTCTGGTCCCTGCTTTCAAAAAAGTGATGGACAGGAGGGGAGGATTTCTAGCCTCCCCATACCATTCGCACCTCTCATAGTTGTCATGTACGACTCGCAGGAGATACATGTGTAGTATTCGTTCTTCCTTACCCCCCGCAGGGCATATATATATATATATATATATATATATATATATATATATATATATATATATATATATATATATATATATATATATATCGTATCTGTGTGTCTGTGTCTGTGTGTTAAAGGTGATTTTTCATAATCTTATCCAGATACCTTTCGAAATTTGGATCATATATTTACATGAGGTACTGACCAGACCGGTTTATATTCAGTTTTGTAAGACTTTCCCGGAGCCAGTATGCAAATTGAACCTCTGATGTCAAGGCTCTTTTTTTATATATATATATATATATTTTTATGATTTGAAAATATCTTAAGAGAAAAAAACTTACGACAGGATGTCTTGGCCCAGTGTCTCGAAGCGACATAACCCTCATCTGTTTGCGTTCACCAACATTTTGTGATGGGACAGGCATTAGTCTTTCATCATCAGGATTGTAAATCTTGCTGAAATTGTAAATGTATTATTGTTAGTAGTGTGCACATTCCTCCCGCACTGTTCACAACTTATGATTTATATGCCAATTTCCCCCGCGCGTAGCAGTTGCTTGTTTAAACAAAAAGAAAAGAGAGAGAAAAAAAGATATTCTGAAGTGATATTGGATGACTTTTTCCTTGATAGAGATTTATATTTTATGTATGATCGAGATTTCCTATTTATATTCAATTATTTTTTTTTTTTATTGTCATTACTATATACGATATCATCGTGTTTCTATAAGCAATTTTATTCTATAAGCAGTTGTATCCATAAGGGCCTCTGCCCCATTTTACATACGAAAATATGCAATATCTACTTCTCTCTTTTTTTTATGGGCTTAACGCTATGAACCTTCTTGAGCGTTTTATTTTGTCATATTTTGTGAATCGAAAGTAAAAGGATGTCTATGAAACCTTCACAAAATAATGTATTATTATTATTATTTGCGCATTTTTTTTTTCACCTATGATTTCGCCCCCGCGTTAACACTATTAGGCTCTCGTGTGAAAGTTGTGTTACACGAGAGAGCATGATTGTAAGCCAAGAGGCGTTTTTAGGTACGATTTTAACTTTGACCTTACCGAAGGCTGAGGCAAGGGCTGTTTGGAGAACCCGGAGGGATGACAGTGCCCCAAAGAGCCTTCCTAAGAATGTCGGCCAGAGATTGGCTTAGGCTTCTGTTCTTTGACGCGTCCTCGTTCTTTTATATGCTTGTTATTTGGGCTGATTCGTCTGTCCGGTAGTTAAGTGAAAAGCTATTGGTTTCTCTACCTGGATTTACTGCTGTGTTACCAGTGGCTTGCGTAAGAAATGCAGAAATGCAAGGCCAAGAGGGTAGATTAGATCAAAGTTCGTACCGTCGTGCTCAAGGGTCGTATCGTCAAGCTCAAAGGTCGCACTGTCGTGGTCGAGGGTCACAACGTCGTGCTCAAAGGTCGTACCGTCGTGCTCAAGGGTCGTACCGTTGTGCTCAAGGGTCGTACCGTTGTACTCAAGGGTCGTACCGTTGTGCTCAAGGGTCGTACCGTCGTGCCTAAGGATCGTACCGTCGTGTCCAAGGGTCGTACCGTTATACTCAAGGGTCGTACCGTCGTGCTCAAGGGTCGTACCGTTGTGCTCAAGGGTCGTGCCGTTGTGCTCAAGGGTCGTACCGTTGTGCTTAAGGGTCGTGCCGTTGTGCTCAAGGGTCGTACCGTTATACTCGAGGGTCGTACCGTTGCGAAGAGGTTAATCTTTGCCTAGTCCTTAATATTCACGGTGACTCCCAAGTCCGGTGCAGAGTTGCAAGTGAATTGCAATTAAGTGGTATGGGTACAGATTCTTGCTAGCTGTTCCCATCGTCTACTGGTTCAGTGTACTGCAGAGCACAGAGGTTTGACCATCAGCTGAGACTATAGGAACACTGTGTGTGAGTGTGTGTGTGTGTGTGTGTGTTTGTGTGTGTGTGTGTGTGTGTGTGTGTAACAGATAAAAGATTTGCTCAAGTATGAATGCTCCTTGAGAGAAAAAAATGTATACTGTATAATTTGACATGGAAAGTTTGACTTCAAATAGAGACATTTTGTGCATCACTTTTATGCTCTGTGGTATATTATCATATACATTTATACACTGTATATTGAACATATATTTATATTATGTGGTACATTGTCTTGCTTGTTATATACAATATACATTATAGACATTTCATAATATATTAAATGGTATATTATCATGTTTATTATATATATTCTATGCACTGCATATATTTGAAAGACTGGAGATATATACAGACAATCTTCGTTTTCTAATTCTGTTGGTAAAGGTATATATAAGTGTGATGAGTGGATATATCTAGTATATGACCAGTAGGTATTGTATGCATGGTATATATGTATTTTTTGAGTATGACGAGTGTGTATGATAAGTATGCTCGTATAGCTTAGTATGTCTAAGTATTCCTGACACCTAGTATGTCTGACACCCAGAAAGACATCGACATTTTTGGGGGCTTTTGGGGTTGTTGAATTACCTCACCTCCCCCCAACACCCCACTCTCCCACATCTCTCCCTCTCCCTATGTATGAGGGAACAACGGATCACTGTTGACTCCTGGTACGTCATTACGACCACAGGGGGCGCAAGTAACAATGACCATATGGTCTGTGCGTCCACTGAAGTGATCGCCAGGGTTAGGAGCTCGATGGGAAAAAAGAAAAAGCAATGACGATTTTAAGGAAAATCGTATCCTCCGCCAGCAGGAGCAGCAGCAGCAAAGACCGCCGTGTGTGTGTGTGTGAACCTGACAGAGTCTTGCTCGAGGTGTTGAGGGCGTCCACCTTTCGCAGGGTTCGAACCCGTGGCATCAGGAATGTCTGTTTTAAAGTTACGTGGAGATATTTTTTGATCGAGTGATTTTCTTGTTCACGGGATAAAATCCTCTTGAGATACGTGTGCTCACTGGCGCCGCGTCTCTCTCTCTCTCTCTCTCTCTCTCTCTCTCTCTCTCTCTCTCTCTCTCTCTCTCTCTCTCTCTCTCTCTCTCTCTCACAGAATAAGACAAAAACGAATCAAGGAGACTGTTCAGTGGTATACTGACGCAAGTATACTGATGCTGGTATACTGACGCTGGTATACCTGACACTGGTATACCTGACACTGGCGAAGACCCTGCAGAATCGTAGGTTCATGTCTGGCCCTCCCTCAGGAAATGACTGTGGGTTGTAATTCGCCCCCCCCCCCCCCACACACCCCGGAAACAGTGAGGGGAAATGATGGGGGCGGGAGGAGGACGGAAGCACACACACACACACACACACACACACACACACACACACACACACACACACACACTGGAATTAGAAACCTCACTTATGAAGAAATGTTATCAAGACTGAACTTATACTCAAGAGGAGGAGGAGGAGGGCTAGAAGGGGACATGATTGAAATTTTTGAATGGGTGAAGGGCATTAATAAAGGCAACATGAATAAAGTTCTTAGAATGGCGCCCCCGGATAGGACAAGCAATAATGGATTTAGATTAGAAAAAAAGAATTAGATTCAGGTCTGATGTGGGTAAATATTGGTTCGGGATTAGGGTCGTAGATTTATGGAACAAGCTGCCAGGTACAGTAGTGAAGGCTCGGTCTTTAGGTAGCTTTAAACGAAAGGTGGATGATGTGTTTATGGGTTCAGGCAGTTGGCTGTACGGTGGACACACTCACGACCTGCCCACCATGGGCCAATAGGCCTCATGCAATTTCCTCTTTTCTTATGTTCTTATGTGTATGTTTGTGTGTGTGTGTGTGTGTGTGTGTGTGTGTGTGTGTGTGTGCCTGTGTCAGTCACAGGTGCGGCCATGTGTGACGAGGTAATCCAAGCTGTTTGTATATACTTTACATATTCATAAGTTAGATGACACTGTATACCAGTTCTGTTCGCTGTGGCTCAAAACATTATCCTCCTTCGATTTACATATATATATACACACGGACTAGTGTGATCATATCTATATCTATCTATTTATCTGTACACCCTTAATCACAGTGTGGGTTGTAACTGTCTTCCCTTGTGTGAGGGGCAGGCATCGTGTCTTAGTGCCAATAGAAGTCAAAGTCACATTTTCTAAGCCCGTAAGTCAAGGACGCGATGCCTTGTTGTGGGAGAAGGGCGAGAGATTGCCAGGGGGAGATTGTGAGGTCCCTGTGGGTGAAGGTAATGACCATAGTTGTTTATTCTTTTCTTAATCCTGATCTGTGGGCGAAATTTTGTGTCTGGCATAGAGGCCATGAGCTCACAGGCTGTCCCGAGAAGACGGTCTGTCCTGTATCATTGGTAGTTTGTGGCATGTCTCCTTCTTGTCCTTTATTTCTTAGTGTGATTGGAGGAATTGGGAGAGAGGGGATGGGTGATGGTTGTTACTTGAAGTAGCATGTTTACGACCCTTAACCACGTTGGTGCGATCATTGGACATGACGGCACGACCCTTGACCACGTTGATATGACCCATGAGCACGACGATACGATCCGTGAGCTCGACGGTGCGACCCTTTGAGCACGAAGGTGCGACCCTTGAGCACGACGGTACGACCCTTTAGCACGACGGTACGACCCTTGAGCACGACGGTGCGACCTTTGAGCACGACGGTAAGACCCTTCAGCACGACAGTGCGACCCTCGAGCACGACGGTACGACCCTTGAACGTGACGTAACTAGACTACAGATAACCCAGTTCGAGGTACTAGGGCTTCAGGTATCCTAATACTAGGCACTGGTAGTGCCACAG
>NC_092234.1:12044093-12064093 GCF_036320965.1 Panulirus ornatus
CTGGGTGTTTGTTGAGTAATTACTAGCGAGTACTTATGACAAGGCCTTGCACCAAGGCAAGTAAAAAATCTCTTGGTGACGAAGAACGAGTTGTATGAATTAACGTGTTGTCATGTTTTGTGTGTAAGATGGAGAGATCGTATGATTATGAACTGGAAGCCATCAGCCTACGTGTGAGTGAGGTAGAATGGAAAAGACAGCCATCAGGGCCAAAGGAGTGTCACTTGACAGCCGTGTAGAAGTACTCGCTCATTTGCCCAGTCGTCGCATACCCTCTCGATATCCAGGAGGGTAATATACCTACCCTCTTGGTCGGTTGCTGTCTGCCACCTACTGAAATCACCTGAGAGAGAGAGAGAGAGAGAGAGATTAACGCCGTTTACAGGAGCACATCTTAAGTCAATCATAAGGTTTTTCCTCAAATATAAACGCTTCCTAATAAGACAAAATACCATCACCTATTTTTCTCTTTTCAGGATCTCAGCATCTCAACCGTGGCTGAAGCATTGACTCTTTTTTTTTTATTATCACCGACAACGTCACCTTGCACAAGTACCCGTCAGGGTACTGCTGATGTCCATCTCATGTTTAGCCTTCGTCGTTCTGTGTTAACAGAGTCACGGACGTGTACAATCATCGTACCGTTGCGACTATGTCTTCTGTGTATCGTTAAAAGTCTTATCTTTAATTTGTATTCATAATCAAAGATGACTATGAATGATTCTTTGCTGAATATATCGAACACAAAGTATTGTGTGCCACCTGGGCGTGTGTGTTGCAGGCCCCCGTTGCAGCTGATTGAAAGTTGCATCTCTCGTTCTTTCAACGTGCACTCGATTGCTGGACGTCTTTTGAGCAGTCGTGGTGTGTTGCAAGAGATGTGTCCGGTGGTCGGGAACTCGCACCTTCAGCGGGGATTTAACTTTCATTTTCGTGTGTGTGTGTGAACTGTTTGACATACCATCCCCAGGGATCTCAAAGAAATACTTATCCATTCATAGGCAGTGTTTTCATAAGCTATTTCGCCCATTTTTTTCTCCTACTTATGGCATTATATCGCTGAATATGTATACTGCACTTTTAGGGATAGAACATTTCTCATTCATGAAAAGATAATAAATTACACACACGACCAAAAGCGCGTATAAACATATACAGCATATGGGTGTAAAAATTTAAACAAAAGAAATATGTCGAATAAATGTTGCAGTGGCGCATGACACTTCAGTCCCACTTGGCCAGTGTTCAAGTCATTCAACACTTTGTTCTTTTTTCTTCTTCCCCCACAGGTGAGTGTAGTCAGTGGTCCCCCACCGGTCGTTGCTTCCCCTGGGGGCCTGAGCTGAGTCTGACGAGGGTATGTATGTACGTGATCACAAACGTTATCCTTTATTTAAGACCATAGCGTAGCCCAGAATCCACAGCTTCCTTCTGGATAAGGTAGGTAATATAAACACCTCTCTGGAATAGATCTGCGGGTATTCAGTCACTGGGAATTGATTAAATGTCAAGGAATATATGAGAGGCAACGTGGGTATGGAGGTGGTTTGTTGACGTAGTGATGAGCCATTTCTCGCCGCCGTCGCTAGGTGGCTCGGCGTCCGCCTCCCATGGCGTTCACTGCACCGAAATATTTCCCCCGTCGGTTGGTGGCGGCAGAAGGCGCGAGGCTCCAGGAATTTTAATGACGAAAGGCTTGATTCTACTCCCTTTTACTGGGAAGAAGAAGAAGAAAGAATAATGAACACTACTTACATAAGAGAATACTGTCATTCGCCGCTGTTTTCTCGTTCGTGTGTGAATTATATTTAAATGTCACCTGGAAACTGCTTTGGTAACATTAGGTAATTTTGCCGCAATCTTGGTTGCATAGTGACATTATTATTCCCTACTACATACACGTGATTGATGTATCTTACATTGCAAACTTTTGCTCGACCAAGGGCATGTGTCTAGAAACTATAATTATGATTTGTGTAGATAGTTGTATTATTATTGCTTGACGCTCTCACGCCATTATTTAGGGAGACATGGAGAATATTCGCTGCTGTCTAAAGATGACACGCATTTGTTAAGGATTCGAACCCCGCATAATTTCGTAATTTGTAACTCATTCCGTATCCCAGTAAGTCGACTAAAAGAACCATAAACTAAGGTTAGATTTAAAAGTTTATACCTGAATACCGAGAGTGCCTTTATAAGGGTGTAGGACTTTTGCTGAGATCGAAGAGCCTTTATAAGGTTGTGGGTACTGTTGCTGAGCTCTGAATAACTCTATAAGGTTTTGGGTGTTGTTGCTGGGAACAAAGTGCCTTTATAAGGGTGTGGGTGCTGTTGCTGGGGCCAGAGTTCCCTTGTAAGGTCGTGGGTACCTTATAAAAGTTGGAGTAATGGGTACTGAGACTTCTTCATCTGGCACACGCTACTGCGGACCCCATTACGCCCACACCACTACGGACACGCTACTACGGACACGCCACCACGACCACACCACTACGGACACACCATTACGACCACACCACTATGGACACACCACTACGGACACACCATTACGACCACACCACTATGGACACACCACTACGGACACACCATTACAACCACACCACTACGACCACACCACTATGGACACGCCACTACGGACACACCATTACGACCACACCACTACGACCACACCACTATGGACACGCCACTACGGACACACCACAACGGACACACCACTACGACCACACCACCGATAGGTTTAACTGGGAGGCAGACGCCCATTCGACGGCATCAGTTGTCAAGCCAGTCTCTTGCCTCACTGGTTTATTCTGTTACCTCATCACTTGCCTCACTGGTTTATTCTGTTACCTTATCACCTACCTCACTGGTTTATTCTGTTACTTCATCACCTGCCTCACTAGTTTATTTTTACCTCATCACCTGCCTCACTGGTTTATTTTCACCTCATCACCTGTCGTACTGGTTTATGCCTATTACTTCATCACCTCGCTCTGGTTTATTTTTACCTCATCACCTGTCGTACTGGTTTATGCCCATTACTTCATAGCCTGCCTCATTGGTCTAGTCCCTTGCCTCATCACCTGCCTCATTGATCGAGGCTCTTGCCTCATCACCTGCCTCATTGGTCGAGTGTTCGACCCTCTCAGCCTGTGACCAACCCATCGACATGTTTCCATCAACTCATCACTCGGACCCTATTCTTTTTTTATCCCATTTCTCTGCTTCCTTTTTGAACTCAAGAGGTGTCCTTTCTTTTCCCTTTTTTTTCCCTTCAAGTTGAAGGTCCCAGTGTCGGGCGAAGGTGCTCTTCAAGGCCGGGCCTTGAATGAGAGAGAGAGAGAGAGAGAGAGAGAGAGAGAGAGAGAGACAGAGAGAGAGAGAGAGAGAGAAGGGTGGAGGGAATAAAAAGTGTACTGCCCTTTCTGCCAACTCTTTGCCTTTTCAGCCGCCATGTCTCCCTCATGTTTCGATCGATCGAAATTTTTGTCACCTCTTGTGTGTGTGTGTGTGTGTGTGTGTGTGTGTGTGTGTGTGTGTGTGTGTGCGTGTGTGGGCTTGTTCTACATATAATCCTGTTCATACCTGGCGCCTCTCCTACCCTGCCCTTGTGAGAGGTCTTTGAACCTTACCCAGAACACTTCCTTAATTATCATTATTATTATTATCATTATTTTCATTAATATTATTATTAGTAGTAGCAGTAGTAGTAGTAGTAGCAGTAGTAGTAGCAGTAGTAGTAGTAGTAGTAGTAGTAGTAGTAGTAGTAGTCGTAGTATCATTATAGATGTCTCTCTTCCTCCGTCTAAGATAATATTTGTGTCGATAATTGGTCATTGCACCTGATAAACCCGGGTCATGACCTCTGACGCTTCGGCACGACTCGAGGGTCATCATGACCTTTTATCGTGTGTTACATTTCCTTTTGTATGTGTGTGTGTGTGTGTGTGTGTGTGTGTGTGTCTGTGTGTCTGGGTATAATAATTCAGATAACACGTATTGAGAGGCTTGGCGGATGGAGCTGCCCGGGAGTCAGCCAAGCGCACAAGACAACACATTCCTGCTGGACAGGTGTGGTGGGCTTTGGGGGGTGGGTGGGTGGGGGTGTTTGGCAGTGGGTGGGTCCGGGGAGTGTGTGTGTGTGTGTGGGGGTGAGAGTGGGCAACGGGCGTTTGCACAATACCGGACACAAAGGAGACTTGCTCTCCCGTACTCCCCTCCTTCACCAGTTCCCGAGAAACCTGAATTCACTGTAGTGTGTCACTGTATCTCATCTCATGGAGTCACTGCTTTTGCTTAGGCTGATGTGTGTGTGTGCATACATATATATATATATACTTACATATAGGAGTAAAGACTTGATACATACTTATAAGATCAAGAGACGGGACAACACGAGTGTAAAACTCGCTCCCCGTAACACATAAATACCTATCTCATGGCGGTGGACCTTGGATCTGAAATACCAAGGTGTGCGCGTGACATTGTTGACACATGAGCACCACATCAGATTATCAGCGCACCAAAGTGTTGTCTTATCGTCACGAACGATCGCTGGATGTGTTCGCTACCGGGACTCGTCCTTGCTCCCAGCTCCTAAACCAGGCAGCTCTTAAGCTCTCCTATCCTCGAACACTACGTTTTAATTCAGTTAAAGTTCTTCATGTGGTTTTCAGGTTCCACCGCTGACGTATTTGCTCCAAATGCATTTCTTATATATATATATTTCTTTTTTTTTTTTTCATTCCGGCGCGTATCCGTGCGTTGAATACGCGACATAAAGACGTCGCAGTTCACTGCGTACGCCGGAACTTACCCCTGCCTTCTGTTATTAATGGATAACGTGATGCGTGGCGTCTCTCCGGGAGTTATCCTAGTTATCCGTGATGACGATGATGACTGGTTTGGAGGACTGTGTTATCGTCATGATGATAACCTCTGACAGAAGTGATGATAACCTAAGCAGCTGCAGGGCGGAAGAGCTGCGATAGCAAGGGCTGTGACAGCAGCGTTATTAGCAGCAGCTGACGCTCTCAGCAGGAGGCTCAGCAGGTGCTTAGGGCTGGGAGAAATAAATATGGACCTCAGCGGTAGAGGGAGTGACGACTGGGATGAACAGCTGGAGATGGAGGATAGCTGGGAATATTAGGGTCGGAAGGCATGTGACATTTTAAGAATCGAACCAGTAACATTATGTCATAATGCCAAGAAGCAGCAACAACAGACGCTGTTGTGGTAAACAGCCCTGGGAACAGCGGGGTATCCGTGACAACAGAGCTGTGACAGCAGCAGTGACAACAGTACTTAGAACAGCAGCAGTGACACCAGTAGCTAGAACAGCAGCAGTGACAACAATAGCTAGAACAGCAGCAGTGACACCAGTTGCTAGAACAGCAGCAGTGACAACAGAGCTGTGACAGAAGCAGTGGCAACAGAGCTAGAACAGCAGCAGTGACAACAGAGCTGTGACAGAAGCAGTGACAACAGAGCTAGAACAGCAGCAGTGACAACAGAGATGTGACAGCAGCAGTGACACCAGTAGCTAGAACAGCAGCAGTGACAACAGAGCTGTGACAGCAGCAGTGACAACAGTAGCTAGAACAGGAGGAGGCCGTAACAGTAACAGTGGCACCGGAGTGACATACACAACGTTAACTGTAGTATTTGTCAAGATAGTGTCGGTGGTGGTATAGCAAAGTGACACACGCAGAGAAACAACTTAGATCTAACACCGAGGGTGACGTGCCCTAAAAGAGAGAGAGAGAGAGAGAGAGAGAGAGAGAGAGAGAGAGAGAGAGAGAGAGAGACAGACAGACAGACAGACAGACAGACAGACAGACTTTAACCAGACTCTGATCTTTGAACCTCCTCGAGTACGACGGTAGGAACCTTGGGTACAATGGCCTGACTGACCTTAACCTTGACCAATTTAGGTCTAAGGTTAAAAGGTCAAGCTCGATCCTTCTCAAGGATCGTACCGTCATGCTCAAGAGGTTAAGGCATGCTGGAGCGTTCTTGGGGGAGGGGAGGGGGGGGGGGAGTCCTAGACTCGAGGAAGAAGAAGACGACGACTCTCCTGAGTTTCGGGAACTCAGACACAGAACGGAAGGGGCCCCTTCCACAGGAAATAAAAAGAAAAAGGGGAATCCATGAGTTCCTGAGGATGCATGTACTGCACCCAGAGCGGTGGTGTATATGAAACCTAACCTGGGAGGTTATTAAGAGCCAGGGAAGGAAGGGCCCCCGTGGAGGAGTGGAGGAATCATAGTGGAGCCGTCTGCAGCACAGAACCGACCAGCTGAAGGGCAAATTGATGGTGGCATCAACTCACGAGCATGAACACATCATCGAAGCTGACAAACGATGACTCTCTCTCTCTCTCTCTCTCTCTCTCTCTCTCTCTCTCTCTCTCTCTCTCTCTCTCTCTCTCTCTCTCTCTCGTCACTTGATGATGATGATGGGGGATCGTGTAGCCCTGGAAGGCTCCGAGCAGACGACCTGGGCGGGTCAGTCCCTGTTCTAGTGGTGAGGCCATCGGTTGATATCCAGAGCGGGAAGCAAGCGATGGAAAAACGTTTTGGTAGATTTTGACGTGTTTTCGGGGGTGACTCCGGTTGACGAGGTGATCAGCGAGATCGGTCGATAGACTGAGAGAGAGAGAGAGAGAGAGAGAGAGAGAGAGAGAGAGAGAGAGAGAGAGAGAGAGAGAGAGATAATAACTCTTCGTGCCACTAGTAACGGAGGAGGCGAGTCTTCTGTGTGGCCGCGAGGGACGTCACCATGCTAATGGTGGGTTGCTCTCTCTCTCTCTCTCTCTCTCTCTCTCTCTCTCTCTCTCTCTCTCTCTCTCTCTCTCTCCCTCCCCGCCAGCGCCTGAGGTACCGTCTTCGAGACGAGGAGTCGACATTCATCACACAGAGCATGACGGAACCCCAGCCCCCCCCACCAGAGGGGAACACGTCAAGTGTAAGACAGCAGCTGCGGGGTATCAGTGATTCACAAAACCTGGAAAGTAATTTTCTCCATGAACCAATAAAAGAAAAAGGTGGGGATCTGTGGAAAAAAAAATTATCGGTTTTTAAACGGGTTGGAGATGTCTGTTGCTAGGACTCGTGTGTGTGTATGTGTCTTTGTGTGTGTGTGTGTGTGTGTGTGTGTGTGTGTGTGTGTGTGTGTGTGTGTGTATGGACCGAGACGTAGGTACGAGGAAGTGATATGGAAGCGTCCAGGATCCCTAATGATGGTCCAGTGTGCCGGGAACCAACGAAGGGAAGATGATGTCGGGGGTATGTACGGGCTGTGAGCCTCCTCTTTCAAGCTCTCTTTCGCGTGCGCTCGTGTTGGGGAGGACCCTAAACATAACTGTAATCATAAGGTAGAAAAGAAATAAGTGTCGCGAGCTGAAGCTGTAACACTGTTTGTCTTGGACGTTGCATGAAGTCCGGCGCATAAAGAACACCCGCTTTCCTGTCTGGGATTATGGGGGGGCGACCACGACTCTGACAGGCGTCGCGAGAAGTTACAGTACCGCCTTCAGCGAGACAGGTTCGCGCGGAGACGTATGAGTACCTAGTTTTTGGGTCTTGCCTCTCGCTTCCTGGATCAGCGGGGAGGATCTGGCCGACGTGGGCATTAAATCTGGGTTCAGTTGATGCCTTGCCTGCAAGGATTTGAAGGCCTGCAGGACTTCGTCAGGGTTTGGAGGGAGGATGAAGGGGAAAGAATATAGAGGGAGTAAGGAGAGGCAGGGAGGGAGAGATAGAATGAAAATGAGGGAGAAACAGAGAGAGAGAGACAGAGAGTGAGGGGGTTGAGTAAGCAACCTGTTGTTGGCGTGTCAGACCAGATCAGACTAGTGGTTTGAAGGGTGTGGTTAAGTTCGCTGCATCCAAGTTACCTTTACCACCGAAATGCTCGCCATTTGAAAGCATCGAAACGAATCGTCTGCTCGGTCAGTATATATATATATATATATATATATATATATATATATATATATATATATATATATATATATATATCCCACAAATATTGGTCGGTGTATCACACATGATATACGAAGGTTTAAAGTCAAGTGATTCTAAGATGAAATGATCATTAAGATTATAGAGTAATACTGTGATGACGCATTGATCAGTTACTTCAAGAAACAGTAAAGGTATTGTTAGGCTCCAAGGCTTGATTAACAGTTGGCTTAGACAACATCGTATTTTGACAGAGACATTCATCTCTAACTTTGATTCTTATTATCGTTTGACTATAGCCTTTACTTTGGCCTTATTTTCGCTTTGCCTTTGGTGTTAGATGGTTTTTCTTTATCTTCACTGTGGTGGTGTTAACTGGTTGTGTTTCTTCGCAGTGGACCTAAACTTTGCCTCTCAAATAGTTCTTCTTGTATTTTTCCTAGATTAAGATTCTGTAATTATTGTTTGTTTTGGTAGAGGTATTAACTCAATAACGATTGGTGTGCTAGAAGGGAATAAACTTGGAAAAACGTAAGGGGTTGAACAGGGAGGAAAAGACTCAAAATGAACAGACACTAAGAACAGAAGTCAACAGATGAAGACAAAGGCTAGGGAAGAACGTTTGGAATAGAAATGAATCAACATAAAGAAAAAGGTAAACAATGAAACGAGAAAGGAAGAACTGGTTGGAACAAAGAGGGCTGAACAAGAAAAGAAAGAAATAAAAGAAACAATCAAACAGGACAGGAGCGCTGAACAGGGGAGGGACAGATTAGGATATGACGAACCAGGAAACCATCGAATAAACAGGTAAGAAAGGGTTGAAGAGGAAGGAAGGGGTTGAGCGCCTTTAGCTTAAAGTAATTGATTCAACGCTTTAAGGGAGGGGGTAGAGCGCTTTTAGCCAAGGATAATCTGCGGTGTTGTGTTGGCTTAAGTGGTTTGGGAAGTACCTGCCACTGAGAAAGAAAAGGTTGCAAGCGGGGGAAATTTTTCTCCGCCGTTTTCCATCGAGTTTATCGTGTAGGCGTTTGTGGAAGTGAATGACGTCATTGCGGATTCAACCCTGGTGCTGACATGTAGGTGGAGAACGACGTCATCCCCTAGATTTTATCACGGATACTCCGAAAGGGAATGACTTCATCACAACACGAATTTAGTAAGGCAGATATATATATATATATATATATATATATATATATATATATATATATATATATATATATATATATATATATATATATATGCGTTCGTGCAGGGTGAAGAATGCAACCGCACGGATTCATCAGCTGTGTTCTCGCGTTCGTGTGGCTAAAACGACGCCGTAGAAACGCAACGAATCCGTGAGAGTTGGCGGACAGAGGGTGGGAAGGGAAAGGGATAGGGTTGGGAGAGGCTCCAAAGGATATTATTACTGATAAGGAGTTTCCGGCGGCGTGGGAAGCAACGGTGACGGAGCGGCGTCGGACAGGGAAGCCCAGCCGACGCATTGAGGCACCATAGATGCACATGCAGACCCGCACAGACCCACACAGACCCACGCACACCCACACAGACCCACGCACACCCACGCACACCCACACAGACCCACGCATACCCACACAGACCCAAGGTCCAGGCGTGGTGGTCTGGCCTGGACGCTACCTGCTGAACTTAGAACCAAGACAAAACCCCATAGGAAGATAACACTCGCATTTGCTGTGTTACGAGAAGTGGATTGGACGGAGGGTAGTGTTGTGTAGAGGCCGAGTGTCGACGCTGGTGCATAGTTGTGTGTGTGTGTGTGTGTGTCGGTGTGTTTATACTGAGTGTATAACACGCTGTAAACTCGTTCGTACACTTGAAGTACGTGTGGTATTTTTGTTGACCGAGTATTAGTCAAAGGTGGAGTATTTTTGGTGGGTTGGGGAGAGGGGCAGTGGTGGCCAAAACATATGATGGTGGAGTGGTGATGGAGAGGCTCTGCTCTGATGGTGGCGGGGACCGTGATGGTGTCGTGGTAATGGGAATGATGATGGATATGGTGATGGTTGGGCGATGGTGGTGTGGCAAGGATGACGTCGATGGTAGGCAAACGGGGCTGTGTTGATGGGTGGAGGAGGCGCGAATTTAGTTCCTCCTTCACTTCCGTGGGTTTTGGTGTAGGTGGTGGTGGTGGAGGAGCGACCTTAGTTTCTCCCTCACTTCCGTGGTGGTGGAGTAGGAGCCCCTTATGTCCTCCCTCACCTCCGTGGCCACGGTGACACCTCTCATCCTCACCGGAACTCTGCCTGGCCGCCCCTCACCTCCGCCTCCGGCAGCTGAAACACAACCAGGAACAGCGACAGTAGCAGTCGCGTCCCTAAAGGAGTATACTTCCGAGGTGCTTCCGGCCCTTGCTGGTCTACTTCGCCTCCATCGTCTCTGTCTTGGAGGCATGCCTTGGCTCCTGCCCATCCCTAAGAAAAGAGACCAGTTTGACCCGTCTAACTAACGCCTCAATTGATCCCACTTCTGCTCTCTTAAGAGTTACCAAAATTCGCTTCAACTCTCACTTTATTAAGCCTTTAGAATCTCATTTCCTCCTCTTTACCACCAGTAATCTCATTTCCTCCTCTTTGCCACCGGTACTACTTTCATGTCGCAAGGTCTACTGGTGATTTCTCCCGTGTGGCCCAGAAGCCCTCATCTCTTTAGGATCGGGCGTGGCACAAAAGTCTTGCCCCATTGAACTTCCTTCTTGTGGCTTTTCCGCTTCTCTTTGTTCGCTAATGCATAGTTCCCTTTACCAGTCGCTCCATCGTAGTCTTCGCCGATGATGGGGCCGACTTCGACTTACCCTGACAACAGCGGTGTCCTTCAGGGCTGTGTCCCGTCTTTTACCCTCTTTCTTCTCACTGTGAGTGATCTCTTTTTTTCCCCTTCAACCCCTTGTCTAATGACTCCTACGCCGAGGATTCTACTTTGCACACTTCACCTCACTTCACTTCCTCCCACTTCACCTGATGCTCTTTTTTTCCCCCCTGAACCGGATACATAGGAATTTGAAATGAGAAAGCATCAACCTGTTTAGATTCAACAATACAAAACCTCAGTTTCTACATATATATCAATCTAAATTTCATTCGTTTCTTGCTATTAGATTTTAAAGCCACCATTCAACCCTGTAATAGTATAAACATATTGGGCATTAACATATTCTCTCTCCCTGAAACTCCAAATATTGAACATGTAAAATTCTGATTCCCCAAAGTTAGGGATATTGTAGAGGTGCCGGCATTATTATCTGAGCAGCTATTCCATGAATACAGGGCGTCCCACTCGCCCTCCGTATATGCTCCTGGTTGCATATCTGGGTTGGTTCTTCCACCTCTCTTACATATTTGGGTTGGTTCTTCTTCCACCTCTCTTACATATCTGGGTTGGTTCTTCCACCTCTCTTATATATTTGGGTTGGTTCTTCCACCTCTCTTACATATCTGGGTTGGTTCTTCCACCTCTCTTACATATTTGGGTTGGTTCTTATTCCACCTCTCTTACATATCTGGGTTGGTTCTTCCACCTCTCTTACACATCTGGGTTGGTTCTTCCACCTCTCTTACATATCTGGGTTGGTTCTTCCACCTCTCTTACATATTTGGGTTGGTTCTTCTTCCACCTCTCTTATAGGCAAAATGGAATCAAACCCATCACGTGTCAACTCTGTTCGTACCACCTCTCATTAGCCTTTCCTTCTGTACACCATGATTTTTTTTGTGCGTGTGTGTGTGTGTGTGTGTGTGTGTGTGTGTGTGTGTGTGTGTGTGTGTGTGTTCCCTCTACAGGTAATATTTCGGCCAGTGCTCTCGTGAGGTGTCTGCGTGTGTGCAGGCCCTTTATGACCTTGACTTGTGACAAGTGAGTGGCTGCTTCTTCTTCCCATAGTTTTTGTGTAGAGACCAGCCACTCGAGGACTGGCCGTCATGATGTCTCCCTTCCGTCTTTGAACATTAAGATGTGGACTCCTCTTCCATATTTCGTCCTTCCTCCTTCCTACATCCTTTCTGCCTTCAAGATCCTGGTCGACAAACATCCATGGGAGCTCGGATTAATCTCCCCTCCTTTGTTATAACTCGTCGTTTTACCTTTCTAACTGATCTGTCTTCAACTGGGGCGTAGTTTTTTACCTCCACTGTGTCAGCTTCATGTATATACATCAGAAAACAATGTTCCTTGTATGTACCAAATAAGAAAATGATTTTCCTTGTATGTACAAAATAAGAAAATTATGTTCCTTGTATATACAAAATTAGAAAAAACAATCCTTGTATGTCCAAAATGAGAACATAATGTTTCTTGTATATACAAAATAAGAACATAATGTTCCTTTTGTATACAAAATAAGAACATAATGTTCCTTGTATATACAAAATAAGAACATAATGTTCCTTGTATATACAAAATAACATAATGTTCCTTGTATATACAAAATAAGAACATAATGTTCCATGTATATACAAAATAAGAACATAATGTTCCTTGTATATACAAAATAAAATAATGATCCTTGTATATACAAAATAAGAACATAATGTTTCTTGTGTATACAAGATATGAAAATAATGTTCCTTGTATATACAAAATAAAATGATGTTCCTTGTATATACAAAATAAAATGATGTTCCTTGTATATACAAAATAAAATGATGTTCCTTGTATATACAAAATAAAATGATGTTCCTTGTATATACAATATAAGGTAATAATGTTACTTATCGTCAGTAACGCACTACCCGCCGTAACACCTCCATCGTCACCAGCAGTAACAAAGTAAAGCTGGTATAAGTGACAGAATCGACAGCACTGCCAAGTACCACTCCATCGCCTGTGTTCTGATTTGTATCACTGTCTTCGTCCCTCTGTGCCTCAGGCCTGTGTCGTGTTTTCCTTCTTTGTCCCCCATCAGTCTCAGTGTCTCTTGTCTTCCCTAGCCACAGGTCTTGTGTCAGATTTTCCTTCTCTTTCTTTTTCTCTCTCTCTCGTTTGCTGTCCGTCTTTACCACGTGCTCCAGCTCTCTCTCTCTCTCTCTCTCTCTCTCTCTCTCTCTCTCTCTCTCTCTCTCTCTCTCTCTCTCTCTCTCTCTCTCTCTCTCATATCTTTGTCTTCCTGACCCTTTCTTTATGTCCCCCGTTTCTTCTCTCTCTCTCTCTCTCTCTCTCTCTCTCTCTCTCTCTCTCTCTCTCTCTCTCTCTCTCTCTCTCTCTCGTCTCGTCGGTATACTTTGGTGTTTTTTTTTTCTCTTTCTTTCTAAAGACATACAATCAGGACGTTAAACTCAGGCTGAAAATACGATGCAGTCATCACCCCTCCTGAATCCTCCAATTTCAGGAACATTGGGCAACTGAAGTCAGTAGGGAAGGCTTGGGGGGGGTTTACGATCTTCCTCCCTTCCTCTACCTGACCTTAGAGGTCACATCGCCTTGCTAAGGGTCTAATCCCACGACCTTTGACCTCATTATTTCACCTAAGCGTAATCCCCTCCCCTCCCTCCACTCCCTCCCTCTCCTTATGCTCTCCCATCCGCTGCAGGACCCGTCCTAACCCTCCAAGCGCAGTTTCAGTGCCGTGTTAATTCCCCCCCCCCTCACCTTTCCACCTCTCCCACACACTCCCACTGTGCGTCTCCCACCCTCTGCTCCGGTTCACCCCTCCCACTCCCACACTCCCTCTCACTAACCTCTCCCCCCCTCGTCCCTTCCTTCCTTGTCCCCTGGATCTTCCCCCTTTAACCCTCCGCCCTCACCACCGCACCTCACAACCAACCCCGCCTCCTCTCCCTTCATCACGCGTGGGAAAAGACAGGTAAATAAATCGTCGCAGTGATAAAAAGTCTTCTCCATGATATGAAACTCTCTCACTCGACGACCGCTGGCGTCCCGGGGTTGTCCTCTCTCTCTCTCTCTCTCTCTCTCTCTCTCTCTCTCTCTCTCTCTCTCTCTCTCTCTCTCAGTAATACATCGTAGGGAGAAAAAAAAACGATAAATGTATAATACGTGAGTTTGAGATGTGATATTGCATTCTACATTCAGTTTTACTTATCACCAGATGAATTACTTTCTTGCTTGATTACGTTATTGATTACTCTCCCACTTGATTACGTTATTAATTACAAATCAAGTTTGGCTCATTAAGAAACGATAAGTGGAACTCAGATGCGAGTACGAGGTAAATGAATTACTTTCCTACTTGATTACGTTATTGATTACTCTCCCACCTGATTACGTTATTAATTACAAATCAAGTTTGGCTCATTACGAAACGATAAATGGAACTCAGATGCGATTACGAGGCATTACGTACCTCGAGTGTGATCATTGAAATATCATAAATGATGAGGTGAATGCCATTAGAACTGTGATGACTGACTGATGTTACCGGACTCCACCTGCGTGTGGTTACACCGCGAGTGAAAAGTCACCTTCAGCGAGGTTGTGGCACTGTCGTCTTTTGAACGAAAAGGAGTTTTTATTTTTCACAAATTGTAGCATTTATTTTTTTTTTTTTTTTTTAAGAAATAAGGATCTACGATTTATAGGGCATCCAGGACTAATTGATGTGTAAGTCCGTTTTTGACCGTTGTATGTGTCTCGCCGTTTTCTGTGCCTCTCTGTTGTGGTATCTGTTTTTCATTGATCTCTGTGCCTCATCTTCATCTGTGCCGTGCTGTTGTTTGTGCCCTTCTGTTGTCTGTACCTCACTGTTATCTCTGTGCTTCACTGTTTTCTGTGCCTCTCTGTTAACTGTGCGTCACTTTTCTATGCCTCACTGCTATGTGTGCCTCACTATGATCTGTGCTTCAGTGATTTCAGTGCATCACTGTTAACTGTGCGCCACATATCAAAGTGCATCACCGTTGGATGTGTCTCACTGTTATCGTCTGTTCCTCCAATGTCTCATTGCTTAGATACGACATTCTTTATCTCTTGGACTGTAATCTCACTTGACTTCAGATTCGAGATGAGAAATTACATTACGATAGCCCCCGTGACCTTTGACCTGACCCTTGATTACTGAACTGCAAATTGAAATGATCGACCAACGCATTGGACAGTATTTGAAAAAAGAAACATTACATGGCATGATGTTAGTCAACGAAGGCTAAGAGATGATTACGATTATCTTGCAATGTTATATCATGAATATATGCTCCATCACTCTTCCATTATCAGATAATTGAAATGCTCGCCGGCGTTTTAAACTGTTAGCCTGACCCGTCAAAACCTTCCAAGGGGGATCACATTGCGATCGAGTTTGCGCTCGAGGGTTAGTTAACGAGGAAGACCAATCCGGTGTGGATGGTGTTACATGCTCTGTGTGAGTTTCGATATGAGCAGCGCGTCGCCTGCAGGCTTCTGTCATAATTAGCTTTCGGACCCGTGTGCCGCGGGGTAGGAGCCGGGGGGTCCGTGAGGTTCGTGGCTGTTCACGCAGACCCACCACAGGTAAGACGTAAGTGTACGAGGCAATGTACGACGTAGTTTTAATAGTGTCTGGCATATTTCAGGTTGGTTGGTCATCTGGGGAACTCTTCTTCTTCTTCTTCTTCTTCTTCTTCTTCTTCTTCTTCTTCTTCTTCTTCTTTAGGCCTGTCAGGTGGCTGCCAGGGTCATGGCAGACCATTGGTATCAAGGTATAACTACCAAGTGGGGGGATCGAACTCCTTTTTCACGAGAGTTTAGGTTATAATCCTACGATCCTACACGCTCTTCATTTATCTATATGGCTCTTGATGTTCGATTCCACCATTCCCCCACATACCTGTTGTTGGTATACTTGTAGCGTCATTATTTTACGGTATTTCTTTTTTTTCTCTACAAAAGGATTTACTTTTTTTTTTTATATAGAGTCTTGTGACGATGTTACCGGACTCCGCCCGCCTGTGGTCAACACGGCGAGTGAAAAAGGCACCTTCGGCGAGACTGCGTCATCGACAGTGGAGGGAAGAGGGTGTACAGTTTCGTCGGGGACTTCACTCACTCCAGCGGTGTCCTTATCATGCCCTGGTACTGGAAATAGAGCCTTGGAGTTGCTTGGAACTCCTGGAAAAACGACGGGTCCTGGAGTAACGCTGGAGGCCCCCCCCCCCCAATTCGAAGAAAGGCGCCTTGGTTCAATTGAAAGAAAAAAAAATGATGAATAATTCTTGTAACTGATACTGTAGATATTTTTTTTTCTTTCTAAGAATGATAAATTTAATTTCATATTATCGTATAGTGCTTAGCATGATTTACTCACGTAAATCTTACATGATTGCCTGTATGTTGCCAATGATGACTCTTTCCTTCCTGCACATCTTATAAAAAGAGAATATCTCTTCTTGAAGAACCGTTAAGCGAACACAGAAGCATTTCTAACTGTTCTCTGATGCACTCAGGTTATGTGAAACGAAAGAAGCAACTTCCAACATTTCTAGGAACCACCCTGATTATTTCAAACAAAAGAAGCACTCCTAACAATTCTAGGAACCACCCAGGTTATTTCAAACAAAAGAAGCACTCCTAACAATTCTAGGAACCACCCAGGTTATTTCAAACAAAAGAAGCACTCCTAACAATTCTAGGAACCACTCAGGTTATTTCAAACAAAAGAAGCACTCCTAACAATTCTAGGAACCACCCAGGTTATTTCAAACAAAAGAAGCACTCCTAACAATTCTAGGAACCACTCAGGTTATTTCTAACAAAGAAGCATTTTCAACCATTCTAGGAACCACTCAGGTTATTGCAAACCAAAGGGGGACTTCCAGCTCCTGTGAGAAGCACCTGGATCATTTCAAACACTTCGTCATCTCCAGCTATGTCAACAAACACTCGACATTACTTCAAACGCACTGAAGATAATCAGTCGTGTCTCAGTGGCTTTTAAAGGAAGGTAATGAAATCGTCCCAGACGCTCATTTTCTCTCACATGTATATATATATATATATACGTATTACCATTAGG
Source organism: Panulirus ornatus (assembly GCF_036320965.1). Lineage (NCBI taxonomy): Eukaryota > Metazoa > Arthropoda > Malacostraca > Decapoda > Palinuridae > Panulirus > Panulirus ornatus. The sequence goes on from NC_092234.1 coordinate 12,061,020, forward strand.
TTTGTGAGAAGGTGAACAAGTAGTGAGCAACAGTGACTCACTCGGTTTTTTTTCTCTTCTTTTTTTTTTTTTGTTACGATAGACTCTAGCGGAACTGTGCTCCATTGACATCCACCTCAGCCCGGCGTCATTGCCTTCCCACACGCTGTTTTCTTTGTCCAAGAATACCCTCTCCAGGAGCCACTCTCAAAAAAAAAAAGAAATGTCCAGATTGGCTCTCAATTCTGAGTATCAGTTTTTTTTTTGGGAGGGTATTTTATTGTGTTTTTTAGGGGGGTCTGGACGTTCTGTTGAAGACTAGGAATTCCACAGGGATTTCTCCTGTGATTCTATGGAAAATGTTTTAGATTCGACTCTTATATTTTTTTTTTCCCCTTTTTTGATTATATTTTGGGGGGGTTACTGAAGGTGAGAGATTTTTTTATAGCAGCTTTACAGTTTTGATGTGTTTCATAGTTACGTTGTTATATTATGATGACTTATATAACTTCGTATGTAATATTATGCGAGATTAATTCTACATATTCTTTTTTTCTCTTTCCTTTCTTGTAGTTGGTATGTTGTACTTGAGAATATTTTTTTGTTGGTAATTTGTTGATTACCACAGCCTTGGCTTCGGAGATGGCGCCTCTCTCTCTCTCTCTCTCTCTCTCTCTCTCTCTCTCTCTCTCTCTCTCTCTCTCTCTCTCTCTCTCTCCCCGTCCTCAACATTCCTCCTCACCATCAGGTCTGGACACAAAAATATCTGGGGTGTCATTTCCTATTTTCTTTCTTGACTCTTAATTACTTTTACTTAGTCTATACTTTTTTTGAATTTTTTTTTATGCGTAATTAGCGTTTACGATGGAGCTCTCTGTATCCCATCACCCTTCACTTCGTTTTAAGAATCCTCCTATTTTTTTTTTTTCCTACTTTTTCCTTTTCCACTTCTGTAATCCCACCTGTTTCATTACTGTTCCTTCTTTCTTCTTCTTCTTCTTTTTTTCTTCACTTTTCTACTTTCTTTTCCTCATGGTTACTTTATATTTCTCACTCATTGCTTGTGGCTCCTCGCTCATCGCTCTCAAACAATTTCCCCCTCTGTCATTGCGCCACTTTTAATCCCTCTGTTATCTGAATTTTCCTATAATGACACGACCCAGTTTTCTTTTTTTATTTTTTTTGACTCATTACTCATCCATATTCCACTCTCTCTCTCTCTCTCTCTCTCTCTCTCTCTCTCTCTCTCTCTCTCTCTCTCTCTCTCTCTCTCTCTCTCTCTCTCTCTCTCTCTCATACACTGTTGTCATCCATCTAGACAATATGAGGAGAACAAATTTAGGTACGTACATAGAGTACACAACGGGCCGATCTTCTGCTGACATTGAGCCCATGGACGCCATGTGTGTGTGTGTGTGTGTGTGTGTGTGTGTGTGTGTGTGTGTGTGTGTGTGGAGGCCTTCCTCAGCCTTGGGGCTCAGCTTCGTAGGCACCTCCTGGCTGAGTAAGCACAAGGGTACGACACTCAAAACACGATGGTACGTACGACCCCCCATGAACACGACGGTACGACCCTCGGGCACGAAAGGTACGAAGACCATCTTTTTGGTCTAAACCTTAAGGGTTTCAGGTCTTTAGTACCCAAGGGTCGTACCACCCATGGTGGTGAAGGGGTCGTGCCCTACATCTCGTTGAAGGGTCGTGCCCTCCATCTCGTTGAAGGGTCGTGCCACTCGTGCTGGAAGGGACGAGGGTATAAGACGTGCGTCTGGCCTCGGATCCAGTCATCGCGTTGAAAGAGAGTTAATGGACCATTAGGTCGTTGGCTGGACCGGATGTAGGGGGGTTTTGTTGGATCATGGACGTTTGCCTTGCGCGGGGGGAGGAGGAGGAAGGAGGAGGAGGAGGAGGAGGAGGTGGAGGAGGAAGGAGGAGGAGGAGGAGGAGGAGGAAGGAGGAGGAGGAGGAGGTGGGTTGCGCTCCCTCCTCTCCGTAAGGGAATACCTTGAAGCCAGGCAGTCATGAGTACTTAGCTGTGATTTCTTATTTGTAATTACCGTATTCGTACAGTGCGAGGAGGGAGTTGTACACTCGTGGGTTCGTCGTTTCTTTTAAATGGAGCTCCGTGTGTGTGTGTGTGTGTGTGTGTGTGTGTGTGTGTGTGTGTGTTCCTGGGTCATTGCTCTGTGAGCGTCATTTTATTTGCTTTCCAGGCCACCTGTCTCAGATCTTATCTTCCAGTCTCGATCACTTACGTGGAAATAATAGCACCTCTCTCTCTCTCTCTCTCTCTCTCTCTCTCTCTCTCTCTCTCTCTCTCTCTCTCTCTCTCTCTCTCTCTCAGGGTCATCACACCTGCTGCAGTGTCAGCGTCGCTCGTTACCTGCGGTTTCATCGTTGGTAATTACCTCCCCACCTCACTCCTGCTCTTAACCTCCCCTTCCCTCTCCCCTTCTCTCTCTCTTCTCTCTCTCTCTCTCTCTCTCTCTCTCTCTCTCTCTCTCTCTCTCTCTCTCTCCCCCGAAGGAAGCCTCCCTCGACCACCCTTACACACTCCTCTCCCTATCCCTTCCACACCCCGGATCTATCCACCACCAGGAGGAGAACTCAGGGCTTCTCACGGTGTGGGGGAGGAAGGGTTGGCGGAGTGGCGGGGGTTCCTTGGCCCGTCCCGTCGAAGACCTGGGACGCGGAGTGAAGACCTGTCAATTGCTGTAGCCTTGAGGAACTCCGGGTTCTGGTGATGCCTTCGAAGGCCTTTGCGATTTTTACGCTTGGACCTTTTTTCCGGGTACTCAGATAAATGTTGAGGTAGATAAATGGATGTTTAAGATGGATATCTCTTGTAGACGCTGATGTAAAGGCATTCTTTAATGATGTTGAGGTAGATAAATGGATGTTTAAGATGGACGTTTCTCATAGATGCTGATGTAGAGAAATGGATGTTCCGAGATGGATGCCTCTCGTAGACGCAGATGTAAAGCCATTCTTTAATGATATTGAGGTAGATAAATGGATGTTTCAGACGGATATCGTAAATGCTGATGTAACGATATTCTCTCATGATGTTTTGGAGAACGTAAATGCCAGAATTT
>NC_092234.1:12069093-12124093 GCF_036320965.1 Panulirus ornatus
CGAAGACCTTGCAAGCTGTATGCATTTTATGTGCTTCGCTGCGTTGTGTGCTGAAGTTAATTCACACCAACGACCACGGGAGATGGTGATTGCCGATTGAAAGGACGGCCTGCTGAACAATGTTAAGCCATACCACTGCGAATGATTAAAATTTCTGGAAAACACGCACTGTGTAGCTAAGTCCGCGCACGCGCAGAGGATTGCCTCATAAAATAAGATCTTCATGAAATTAGCTTTACCCGTAAATATCATTTATAAGCAAATAATCATAATAACTACTGAACTATAAATAAGTGATTGGAATAATGACGACATGGTAAACAGCGAGACATTATCAATAGATTTGAAAAAATATAATATTTACTTTTTTGATTATCGTCTGGAAACATTATCAAAACAAAACATTGCCACGGTGAAGAGCTCCGAAAACCGCTGGACTAGGCAAGATAATATTTCTGTAAATCATAATAACTTTCGCACGTCATAACCGATATTTGTAGTGAGACTCGGTAAATATCACAACTTTTCCACAATAGGAAAAGTCAATTAAGTCTAACTAGTCATGCCTGTTGTGTGTACATTGGTTGGGAATATTACATTATCTTCCTTTTAAACCGATTTTCTGTGATAATCTTCTTGGATTTGCATTGGTCTATATAGATTGATACATTTGCATTGACAGATGTATATGTTTATCGAGCTTAAAGTAGAATTCTTTTGAATTTGATGCCTCTGGATTGGAATATACTCTTTTTGGGTCCAATGATTTTCAGTTACTCGAATTTGGTAAGAAAATGTTAAACATTTTGGAACCGCTGTGAAGTATTACCAAATGATAGGGAACCAAAAAGTCTATGGCTAATGTGCTCTAAGGGTTATGCTCTCGAACTTAAGTGCCGTAACTTTGAACTCAAGAAGTATCTCACAGTGGAGTTCTAAAGGGGTCGTATTGTCGAACTCACGGGTCGTACCTCCGAACTCAAGGGTCGTACCGCCTATCTCAACAGGTCGTACCGTTGAACTCAACGGTCGTACCGTCGACCTCCAAGGGTCGTAGCGTGCAGTCGTTATATAGTTATCTGCTAACCCCTAAGTTCTGCGTTTAGGGCGTTTAGATAAGAAAAAAAGAATGATAGGATATCTTTTTAAGACGGGGAGACTTAGCTAATTTAACAGCAGCTCCGGCGTGCTCATTGCAATACCACGCTCGCTCATGCCTGGCTGACGTGGGTTTTTTCCCCCAGGATGATGGACGACAACGGCCCCGCACAGCAGGACAATCGCCCAAAAAGAAAAACAAAGAGAGAGAGAGAGAGAGAGAGAGAGAGAGAGAGAGAGAGAGAGAGAGAGAGAGAGAGAGAGAGAGAGAGAGAGACGCTAGAATCAAATACCTCTTCAGGTTTTCATTACTATCCGTAACTTGGATTAGAATTGAGTGTATATATATATATATATATATATATATATATATATATATATATATATATATATATATATATATATAGTTAAGGTTCCTCATGTTCTTCGTCCCAGGAGGTGCGTGCAGAATGGGAGGAGGGCGTGGGGTTAGAAAAATCTAAAGGTACGCAAAAACACAATAGAGGAAGTCACGTGACGACAGAATTGGATAAAAAACGGGGAAGGATGCGAGTAGAGGAGGATGTAGCTAAGGGTGTATTGAGGGACGTGTACTTTAGGGTATGGTGAAGGGTGTGTAGTTAAGGGTGTACTTAAGGGTATAGTGAGGGGTGTGTAGTTAAGTGTGTAATGAATGACGTATACTTAAGGGTGTAGTGAGGGGGATGTGTAGTGAAGGGAGTACTGAAGGGCGTATACTTAAGGGTATAGTGAGGGGGTGTGTAGTTAAGGGTGTACTGAAGGGCGTATATTTAGGGGTGTGGTACTGTTGTAAGGGCCCCCTCCGTGCGTCATGTCACACCTGTAGGGCCCACGACGGTAGTTTCCTCATTAAGGTAATGTTACTGGCCACTCGCCCCCTCCCCTACCTCCCGCACACACACACACACACACATACACACACAAGCCTCCACGCCTCCTCCTCCTCCTCCTCCTCCTCCTCCTCCTCCTCCCCCTCCCGTATACCCTTCACCCGCCTCCACCCTCCCACTCCCTCACGCCCTCTCCTCCCTCTCACACAAACACACACCCACGCCCCTCTCCTCCCTTCCTTCCTCTCACGTGCCCTCTGCTTCCTTCCATCCTCACACACGCCCTCTCTTCCTTCCTTCCTTCCTTCCTCTCACATGCCCTCTGCTTCCTTCCTTGCTCTCACATGCCCTCTATCCCTTCCTTCCTCTCACACCCCTCATTCCCTTCCTTCCTCTTACACTCCCTCTCTCACGGAGACGTTCATTCCTTCATGCTTATTATTTTTCTTATATTTTTTTCTGCTCTCCCTTTATTCCCGAAACATGTTCGCATAATCTCTTTCTTTTGTCTTTAATGATTGTTTGATTCTGTTTATGTTTCGCTTTCCGACCCAAACCCCTTCTCCTCTACCCCGAGTAGAACGACCTCAGGTCGAGGGGCACACTTAGCCCCATGAGTAGGTCGACCTCACGTCTGAGTACCAAGACTTAACCATCCACCCTCACAACTCCCACCCACCACCCTCCCTCAGTATGACGAACTAAAAAAAAAAAAAAAAACACTTTAAGTATGACGACTCAATCCACTGAGTATGGCGACTTGACACTGGGGTACCGCGACTTAAATCGCTGAGCACGACGACGGAGTACAGCCAGCCACTCGAGTCGAAAGAAGTGCACACTGTCTTCAAGCGTCTAGGATGAAATGGCTCCTCCACCCGGAATATGAGTAACACGAAGGCTCTGTATATGGGGGAGCATTACGTGCTCCTCAAGTACTGTGTTGCATGTAGTGTCATCTCTTCCCTCAGATGTTTGGAAGATATTCGTCTTGCTTTTACATATCTGAATGGTAAATCTTCAGTCTTTCAGGTATCTGAGAGATGATTCTTCATACTTTCAGGTATCTGAGAGATAATTCTTAACACTTTCAGGTATCTGCATGATAATTCGTCATATTTTCAGATATATGAGAGATAATTCTTCATACATCCAGATGCCTGAAAGAAAAAGAAGTACGATAATTTCAGGTGCCTGAAAGATGAGTCTTCATATTTTCAGATAGATGAAAATATAATTCTTTATACTTTCAGATATCTGAAAGGTAATTCTTCATGCTTTCAGATAGATGAGAGATCATTCTCCTTACTTTCAGATATCTAAAAGTTAATTCTTCATGTTTTCAGACGTCTGAAATATATAATTCTCTTTACTTTCAGATACCTGAATGATAATTCTCCATAATTTTAGACATCTGAATGATAATTGTTCGTGTTCTCGGATATCCGTACACTGTATCTGTATGTCATGCGTGTGTACGCTGTGACCTTCCTGGTCGCTTGTCAACTGAACATTCAGCACATATAAAGGTCTTGCAGTTTCTCTCCGTCACTTCCAGGTAGGCAAGTGGAAATATAACCTCACGAGATTAAGAAAGTAGAATTTCTCAATGAGAACTGAGATGCCTTTTCCGTTAAGACTTGTAGAGAAGAGGAGGAGAGGGTTACTGGGAAGTGCTGTTACTCAGAAATATATGAAAAGAAATGAAGGGCAATAAATAATTTATATGTATATAACAATTTCGTAAATGTCACAGTTATCTCAGCTGTAGGATTAACATTTTCTTGAGTGCTGTTGCTGATTTCCCAATGGGGCCTCAGGGGCGGAGTGCACACGGGAGAAGCGGGGGATAGTGAGCTTTACCTAGCATTGTGTCAAAAGGCTCCTGTCCCCCACCCATGTGGCCATCCGAACGCCCCTCCTCCCTCATCCTGGTTCTCCTCCTCCTCCTCCTTCTCCTCCTCCTTCTCCTTCACCTTGTGTTGCAGGACCGTATATGGACAAGCCCCACGTTGGGAGCTGACGTCCTCTGGGGCCATCCAGTGGCCGTTGTCCACAAGGCTGTGACCCGGGGCGAGGGTGTTATCAGGTCTCGTTGGTCGAGGGTGTCATTGGTGTGTCACTTTCCCAAGGGGACGACCGTAACGGGTCGAGGCGCCAAAACAACGTGTGGAGTGTTGGGCTCTTCGGCTCGATGAGATGGTACAGAGCCCTTAAGCGCGATGGTTCGTCTCCTTTTATTTTTTTTTTTTGGCGAGTTGGGTCGATCCTTGATCACGATGGTTCGATCCTTGATCACGGTGGTTCGATCCTTGAGAACGGTGGTTCGATCCTTGATCACGGTGGTTCGATCCTTGAGAACGGTGGTTCGATCCTTGATCACGATGGTTCGATCCTTGAGAACGGTGGTTCGATCCTTGATCACGATGGTTCGATCCTTGAGAACGGTGGTTCGATCCTTGATCACGATGGTTCGATCCTTGAGAACGGTGGTTCGATCCTTGATCACGATGGTTCGATCCTTGATCACGGTGGTTCGATCCTTGAGAACGGTGGTTCGATCCTTGATCACGGTGGTTCGATCCTTGAGAACGGTGGTTCGATCCTTGATCACGATGGTTCGATCCTTGAGAACGGTGGTTCGATCCTTGATCACGATGGTTCGATCCTTGAGAACGGTGGTTCGATCCTTGATCACGATGGTTCGATCCTTGATTACGGTGGTTCGATCCTTGATCACGGTGGTTCGATCCTTGAACACGATGGTTCGATCCTTGGTCACGATGGTTCGGACCCTCGAGCACAACGTTACGACTACTGAACACGAAGCTTCGACCCATGAAGTACGGTGGTTCGACCTGTGAACCCGACGATCGATCCTTGAGCACGATGGGCTGAGCCTCGATTACGGCGGTCAGAACCAGTAGTTATGACGCCTTAACCTCCGACATGACTCTCGAGGGCCAAGTCAGAGGTCAGGTCGCACCGTCGCACTCAAGAGGAGTTAAGATATTACACGTGAGAATAATTATACCGGTATATTCGAGAGATGGTAATCCCGGGGAGCCAATTATGGAGAGGTAGCTAGCCTGATGATCGTGGTTCGTCGTATAAGGTAAATGTAGAGCGTTGAAGGCGAAGTAAGGAGAACGTACGGTTCATCTGGTGTGTATAATTATCTGTCTGTACAGTACAGGGAGGAGGGTATATCACGCTTGGAGGGCCTCATCCCTTTCTGAACTTTAGGTCCCTACCATCACTCGCCTTCCACACACACACACACACACACACACACCCTACCCAGCTGTTAGAACAGTACCTCACTCCATCATTTTCGAACAGGCTTCCCTCCTATTTGTTTGGCTATGTCGTCTGGCATCTCTTGTCAGTGCATTTCATGAAGGACTACTATTGATCGGTGTTGACATCATCGAACTGATTTCAGAAACTTGAGGGATGTGATCAAGTCACCCCTTACTCTTCTTTCCTTTAGGGTGGACATTTCAGCGGCCTCTCTGTCCGGTCTCTCTATCTGTTGGTCATCTGTTTTGATTCGTTTAGCGTGTGTGATTAATATTTGTGATTTCTTTTTTTTTTTATATTATGGGGAGAGAGTCTTAGACTCGTGTTGCCCCATCGATCACCCTTGTACATATTTCCCGTGTCTTAAATCTCATACATACACCCCAGCCTAAGACAGGTTACCCATTTATCGACCAGTCCTGAAGGGAGGATGAGTAGGTGGGTTTGCTGTGGGCCTAGTGCAGTGCCCAGGGCTCGAACCCGGGTGAGCCCAAACGTTAATCGTAGTTCCCACGCTAACCACTACACCACGGAAGCCCTTGTACGTTTGGGTGTGTGTAAGTAAGTGTCTGTAACCTGCTACTTTGTTAGTGTACGGAGAAGAAGTTCCTCCGTTCATTGGGCTTCGTCTCGAACTCCCTCCACCGTCGTACAGTTTCTCAAACCTCTGTACGCTCCCAGCATTCACAGGTTTGTTTACTCAATGTATTCCACTTACCCGCAACTTTTACGTCAAATAAAAGTACCGCTTTACCTTTTAGTTCGGGCGAGTATCTTGTGTAACACCATGTTCTGGCATCTGGTCGTTCTGTCTTCGCATCGTCCGAAAAACTGTTCACCTGTTACTTCATCAAACTGGTTTAAAAGAAGTTAAAGGTTGTGATCAAATGACCCCCAACCCTCCCCTTACTTTTCTCTCTTCATTCTGGTAAAAGAAAAAAAATTGTTGTTGACCTCTCCTGGAGCTCTTTTGTGCCGTGCTTCGGTAAGTGTGTTGGCCATACATCAGAGCATCATGCAAGGTGTGAGAGTAGCTTGCTGAACAGTTTTCCTTTAACCCACATACCCGAATGCACTGCAGTATTTGCCTGGAGTCTGAGTGTCACATCCTCTCGTGTTCTCATAGTCAAGATTTTGAAGTATGAGGTGGGGATGGATGCGGTCTCCTCAACACCAAGACGTATGAGGGAGTGATGAGGTCATCTGTATAGTGGTGTATGAGGTCCTCTACTCCAAGCTTATGAGGGAGCGATGAGATCGTCTCTTATCATGAAGTATGAGGCAGTGATGAGGTCCTCTACTCCAAAGCTTATGAGGAAGCGACGAGGTCGTCTTATCATGAAGTATGAGGCAATGATGAGGTCCTCGACGCCATGATGTATGAGGCAGCGATGAGGTCCTCGACGCCATGATGTATGAGGCCGTGGTGAGGTCCTCGACGCCATGATGTATGAGGCCGTGATGAGGTCCTCGACGCCATGATGTATGAGGCCGTGATGAGGTCCTCGACGCCATGATGTATGAGGCAGTGGTGAGATACTGTACACCATGACGCCTGAGGGAGTTAATGAGGTTGCTGCTAGGCAGTCGGGGCCCCCGACCCTCCCTTTAAGGGCCACCACGTCATGAGGCCCACCCCTCCCTCACGTCTCCGCCACCCACTTGCCTAAGGTAGCCAGCCAGCCAGCCAGTCGGACCAGTCCTCCCCGAGCCACAGCCTCATTATCTCAAGTCCTCCCCCGCCACTTGCGAGGGGTCACTCACCTCGTACCTCGCGAGCCCAGTGAGGGAGGGGGTCGTCCTCATTACTCATAGGGAAAAAAAAAAGATTATGCCATACAGGTGTGTTGTGGTCGTCGTCGTGCCTGGCTTAGGGGGGGGGGACCACTCATGCCTCTCTCTCTCTCTCTCTCTCTCTCTCTCTCTCTCTCTCTCTCTCTCTCTCTCTCTCTCTCTCTCTCTCTTTCTATCTATCTATCTATCTGTATCTATCTATCTGTCTATCTATCTATCTGTCTGTCTATCTATCTATCTATCTATCTATCTATCTATCTATCTATCTATCTATATATATATATATATATATATATATATATATATATATATATATATATATATATATATATATATATACACCTCTCCTGATGATGTGATTATTACACGAAAGTGCACTTGGGAACTTATCGTTTCATTTTCCCCGTGAACTCATAGGAATATATATATATATATATATATATATATATATATATATATATATATATATATATATATATATATATAAATATAAATATATATATATAATTTTCTCCCCAGCCCTCATTGTCTAGCGGGCCGTTTCCAGATAAAAGCCGAGTCTGTTGATCTTGTCGCGTCATGGCGTTTGTTATGAAGCCCCAGATGGTGGACTGTCTCTTGAGAAAGTGAAATTTATTTTGAGACTCCGGCGATCAATCTCGAGGAGGGAGGGTGAACTTGACCTGGTTTGGACAGGGTCGTGGCGCGCTGGAGACGGTAACGGGAGCTTGATTTGATGGGAAAGACGAAGTCATTCGACTCTTTAAGAAAGTAGGTTGGATATAGATCATTTTTATATATATATATATATATCTCTTGTCAAAACATTCTCATGGTGCACTTAGTCTTCCCTGTTGTGTTGCAATCTATTAGTTACATAGCTGTTTGGTGACCTTAAACTGGTTATATGATATAAGGTTTTGCCTGTAAATAGATAGATTTCATAATGTTATTTTTCTATTTTGTATTTTTAGGCCATTTATCATTGTTTTTAGGCCATTTGTAACAAGCACTGGTTAATACACATGACACATACTTGAGAAATAGCCATTTGAATAGTGGAAATAGATTTGCGACCCAAATTTCTCATATTGTAAAATACATCTTATTTTTCCCCACCAAAAACACACCCTTGCCAGGAATGAATCCGATGGGTTTGATATAGCATGATGGATAACACCTTTTTAAGCCGTACATGAAAATTGTTGGTCTGGTTAATGTGAGAGGCAGGTCATCTGGTGTGTATGTGTGTGGGGCCTTACGTGTTCACATGTCCAACACTGACATTGATAAATAGTCCGGGTAATTTGGCCCCACACATGGAAATTGTAGGGTTCGTGGAGAGGGGGTTAATTTCTCTCTCTCTCTCTCTCTCTCTCTCTCTCTCTCTCTCTCTCTCTCTCTCTCTCTCTCTCTCTCTCTCTCTCTCTCTCTCTCTTGTATTGGTTAGCAATTTCATGATATATAGCCATTAGGTGTGTGTGTGTTTGTATATATATCAGAAGGATAAGTGAGGCAAACAAACATGTCAGAGTTATATGATGGAAACTACCAGGTATGGGTCCCGTGATGGTTGGGAGGCCTTCATTTCCGGGCAGTTTTCTGCCGCCCTTTCGTCGTTTTGAGACAGTGACCAGGTCTGAGCTGTGGAATGAACCAGTGACCAGGTCCGAGCTGTGGAATGAACCAGTGACCAGATCTCGGCTGAGGAATGAACCAGTTGGAGTCGCAACTCTGGTCGGTTCTCCTCCTCTCTCGCCCAACACCTGGGATCGAACGTGGGTAAAACCCGGTGCGCAGGGGATACTAAACCAGCGCGCCACGATACTCCTCTTTTACTCCCAGAATTGCGGTGAAGGAGGAGGTCTGCAGATCGCCCTAGACACGTAGTCACTCGAGCCTTGGCTTCCCCTCCTACCTGCAATGGACCCTTCCAGTGTCGTCTGACCACAGCCCATAACTTCTCTTTCCTCCCCCTTGATCACGTCACTCCTCACCCCACACTCTCGTGCTCGTACTCCACTCTCGCTCTCTCAACCTCTTCCCCAAGACCTCTCTTACTTTCCCTCTTTATTACTTCTGTCTTTATTCTCCCTTTCGCTCATGCTGCTTCTCGAGTCCCCGCCTTCCATATTACTCTCTCTCTCTCATCTCCCTTTCCTTCCTCTCCAGACTGACCACACCAGCGGCACTGTCGTTTTATGTCTCCCAGGACACCATATACTCTCAGACACATGACTACCAGGACACCATATACTCTCACACACATGACTACCAGGACACCATATACTCTCAGACACATGACTACCAGGACACCATATACTCTCAGACACATGACTACCAGGACACCATATACTCTCAGACACATGACTACCAGGACACCATATACTCTCACACACATGACTGCCAGGACACCATATACTCTCACACACATGACTACCAGGACACCATATACTCTCACACACATGACTGCCAGGACACCATATACTCTCAGACACATGACTGCCAGGACACCATATACTCTCACACACATGACTGCCAGGACACCATATACTCTCACACACATGACTGCCAGGACACCATATACTCTCACACACATGACTACCAGGACACCATATACTCTCACACACATGACTACCAGGACACCATATACTCTCACACACATGACTACCAGGACACCATATACTCTCACACACATGACTGCCAGGACACCAGATTGTCAGGTAATACCACGACGAGACAATAGCATCACCATGATCATCTTTAACTACACTGCACCAGACTGTATATAAGAAAGCCAGACACCAGACTCCAGCCAGCCTCACCATTAACTAGACTACCAGACAATGGACTGACTAGACTCCATGAGATCAGAATGACTCGCCCGTCTGTACCATCCCAATTTCATTTCCCTCCCACACTGCGACCGCCCGACACGACCCGATCCCAACCACCCTTCCTTCCCAGGGGTGAGCGAGCGAGCCTGCCTGCCTCCCTCCTGCCCGTGACATGAGTGGACGACTTACACCCGTCACCGATTGCAAGATGACCCTGCCTCACTCCCTCCCTCCACACACCATGCGCCATCACACTCATTTAGACTGTGACATAACACCTTGGGGGACTTGATTGCAAAATGACACCACACAACTCGGTTCCAACTTGGACGATAAGAGTAATCAAGTCAATTAAGACTTATTATCTGGAGACAAATGACCTTAATTTTGACGATCTTTTTATCGTGTCCGACAATTGTCTAGAAAGAAACTGTGTTGCTGTGGGTAACAAAGATTAATCCACAGTACTCATGAAATTCGAAGGACTTTGTGTTTTTTTTTGGGGGGGAAGTTATTATTTTGTGTCATGATTCTTGGATATGCTCTCCAGACAATGTGTGTGAAAGGATTCTAAGAGTTTATTGACGTTAATTGGGTTCCAGTATGAGAAAGCAAATGATGTGTCATCTGCAGTAATTAGGTATGTGTGACGAATTGACCACACCCTGTTTCATATTCATATATATATATATATATATATATATATATATATATATATATATATATATATATATATATATATATATATATATATATATATATATATAATACTAATCGCCATCTCCCGCGTTAGCGAGGTAGCGTTAAGAACAGGGGGACTGAGCCCCTGAGGGCCAAATCCTCACTTGGCCCCCTTCTCTGTTCCTTCTTTTGGACTATTTAAAACGATAGGGGAGGATTATATCTATACACGCACACGTAAACACTTGCCATGTACAATGATAATAATAATGATAATAATAACAATAATAACAATAATAATGAATAATGATGATAATGATAATAATAATAATGATAATTAATAATGATAATAATTAATAATAAATGATAATGATGATAATAATAGTAATAATGATGATAATTATCATTATATGGCGTATGTGTAAAGTGTAAGGTTCTCAGGTTAGACTATGGATAACTCCATGTACAGTGTGAAGGCTAAGGGTAGGGGCTAATTGCCGGTCGGTAATGTAACGATGTAATTAGTTAGTAAACTATGAGAGTATGGACGTGTGTAGTAGAAGTTACGGATATATTTAGGTAGAGGTTATTTAAGCATTTAGGTAATTGTATTACGTAGATTTTTTTTTTATATATTTAGATAATTATTTAGGTACGTGTTCTTTAAACGTTTAAATTGTTGTATTGTTTAGATTTTTTAAAGTCTAGATTGTTGAATTGTTGTTTGAATTGTTTAAGCAGTTTAGGTGGTTGCTAAATTGTTTGATTTGTTTAAACAGTTTCGATGGTTGCTAAATTGTTTAAACAATTTAAATGATTGTTAAATTGTTGTTTAAACTGTTTAAACAGTTTAAATGGTCGTTAGAATGTTATGTAAATTGTTTAAACAGTTTAAATGGTCGTTAGAATGTTGTTTAAATTGTTTAAACAGTTTGAATTGTTGTTAGATTGTTGTGTAAATTGTTTAAACAGTTTAAATTGTTGTGTAAATTGTTTAAACAGTTTAAATTGTTGTGTAAATTGTTTAAACAGTTTAAATTGTTGTTAGATTGTTGTGTAAATTGTTTAAACAGTTTAAATTGTTGTTAGATTGTTGTGTAAATTGTTTAAACAGTTTAAATTGTTGTGTAAATTGTTTAAACAGTTTAAATTGTTGTTAGATTGTTGTGTAAATTGTTTAAACAGTTTAAATTGTTGTGTAAATTGTTTAAACAGTTTAAATTGTTGTTAGATTGTTGTGTAAATTGTTTAAACAGTTTAATTGTTTAGGTTCCCCCTGCCCCGTTATTGTCACGTAACCCCTGTTTTCAGCGTTGTCATGTCGACCAAAACCAACGCTTTAATTGTCACTTAACGGGCAAGAAAGTGACCTAACTTGTAGTCATGAGACTGGGGGAGACCTCCTACCTGCACCCTGACCTCATGACCTCACGGGGGTCATGCGGGAGATAAGGTCAGCACTGCAGCTCAAAGGCCCTTCATTGCTCCATACGTGTATAAGATGTTTGGGTGGCTTAGTAGGGGAGCCACAGCCTGGGGGTAGCTTAGTCGGGGAGCCACAGGCTGGGAATGGTTTAGGAGGGGAGCTACAGGCTGGGGGTGGCTTCGGAGGGGAGCTACAGGCTGGGTGTAGCTTAGGAACCACAGGCTGGAAGTGGCTTAGGAGGGGAGCCACAGGCTGGGGTGGTTTAGGAGGGGAGCTACAGGCTGGGGGTGGCTTAGGAGGGGAGCCACAAGCTGGAGGTGGCTTAGGAGGGGAGCCACAGGCTGGAAGTGGCTTAGGAGGGGAGCCACAGGCTGGGGGTAGCTTAGGAGGGGAGCCACAGGCTGGGGGTAGCTTAGGAGGGGAGCCACAGGCTGGGGGGTAGCTTAGGAGGGGGGAGCCACGGGCTGGGGGTAGCTTAGGAGGGGAGCCACAGCCTGGGGATGGTTTAGGAGGGGAGCCACAAGCTGGAGGTGGCTTAGGAGGGGAGCCACAGGCTGGGGGGTGAGTGTTTCTCCACACTTCATAGCGTGTTCTGCTACATGGATGTGTGTGTGTGTGTGTGTGTGTGTGTGTGTACCTGGGGGCGGGGGGTCGGGTCTTGACGTCCTTGTGGCACACTCCACTGGTCTGCTCACCTTCCCTCCCCACCTTCCCTCCTGGGGCGGGAGGGTTGGGGGCGTAGCCTTACCCTCCCTCTCACCCTAACCCCTTCCCTCGACACCATTGCATGAAGTGGAAAGTTATAGATCTTGAAGGATTGTCTCACATTTTCCTATCTTTTTTTTTTTCTACTCAAAAATCTACTTTTGTATACGAACTATTAAATCAGTAGATGAGGCTTAACCCCAAGTCACGTCAGAAGCATGGAATTGCTTTTTCCTTTTCTCTCTCTCTCTCTCTCTCTCTCTCTCTCTCTCTCTCTCTCTCTCTCTCTCTCTCTCTCTCTCTCTCTCTCTCTATATATATATATATATATATATATATATATATATATATATATATATATATATATATATATATATGTATATATATTAATTTTTTTTATTATTTTGCTTTGTCGCTGTCTCCCGCGTTTGCGAGGTAACGCAAGGAAACAGACGAAATATATATATATATATGAGTGATTGTAATCCTTGCACACTGGTCTGAGATTTCTTTTCCATGTGGGTTGTGTGGGCGGGTCAGGAACACTGCGTGTCTCTGGGGGTTATCGTAAAGCGGATGCATCCCCCGATCGCAAAATGCGAGTCGCTCAGCGCGCGTCGCCGTTTTGAGAAGGTCGGGCGATAACGAATGGTGACGACTATATTGTTCTCAGCACCCGTCAACTGTGGGTTCGAAACCCACCTTTGTCTCTTTTTTTTTTTCTCTCTCTTTTTCTACCAACGAGGCACTGGAACCGTCAATCCATTGGAGGGAAAGACGTCGCGTCTAACGGGGGAATGGAATGAGGAGGAAGAAGACCTCCTCCTCCTCCTTCGCCTCGTCTCTGTGAGGACCCGGGATGGAAACATTTCCCAGCGTCACGGGCGGTCGCCTCTCTCTCTCTCTCTCTCTCTCTCTCTCTCTCTCTCTCTCTCTCTCTCTCTCTCTCTCTCTCTCTCTCTCTCTCTCTCTCTCAGCCACTCGGATGCTCATAATGCTTAATGTTTACAGGAGAATGGTCTCTGAACCTCCCCCAGGTGTAACGTTCAGCTCCAAGGGGGATGTGCCGCCCTCCCCACCTTCGACAGCCGCCCTCCAGAACGCGTCTTGCCTCGCGTCTCTGACCTGTTCAACACATGGCCGGGGGGGAAAAAATTTGAGACCCTTTGACACTTTTATTATTGCTTTATGACCTGGCGATCGCGTGGCCTTGTTTGGTTGGTTGAGGAGGAGGGAGGAGGGAGGAGGGCTGGTGGTGGTTATCGTCGACCCAGAACAAGGCTGGTAATGAGCAGTGTCGGCGATATGAATAGGTCAGCCTCCCATGTGTTTGAGCAATACGGCCATGAACGTCAGGGGGGGTGTGTGGGAATGGTTTCCTCTCGGCCGGTCAAGTGATTTAAACACCCCCCCCCCTTCTAAAACCCCCCCCCCCACCACACCCCCCAAAACCCCCCCCACCCCAAGTTGACAACAGCATCCCAGGAGCAGTGTTCGGCGAGGCAAGCTTTCCACCTCTCTTACCTCCACCTGCTCACTGGGATGTGTGTACGTGTATATATTTCTGCTCACTGGGATATACGTGACTGCCTTTCTGCTCTGTGGGATGTGTACGTGACCCTCTCTCTCTCTCTCTCTCTCTCTCTCTCTCTCTCTCTCTGCTTGGTGTGGGGGAATCCAGTGGTGTTGTAGTAGCCCTGGAAATCACAAAAAAATAAAGCTTTGGACGGAGTAGGACCTGGGGGTCTGATCTACAAGTTTTCCTCTTTTGCTTTCCTTTCTCACTGACTTCCTCTTCTCTGACCAGTCTGTCTGTATATAACTGTAGATGGATCAACCTTTCCATTATTTCCATATCAACACTGGTGTTCCTCAAGGTGTCTCTCTCCTGTCTCCTACACTCTTCTTCATTTTTCTGAACGTTTTTCTTTCTTCAGCAAATAAGCAAATTCACTCGTGCAACTCTGGCTCAAAACTGCATTCCTTCGTTTATTTCAAAATCTGCGCCATCTTCTCTTGCTCAGTCTATTCTCGTCACGTTAAAACTGCCACTTCGTAAGATCAGATTTGGATGGGATTTCCCATTAGGGCAGACATAAACTAGTCAAGTTTAATGCCTCGAAGACCCACATTCTTTCCTGTCAGCCTATTCCTTTACATCTTTTGTATATAACCTGGTGGCTGTCCACTTCCACAACTTGACAACCGTATCACCGTAACATTTTAGATTATCTTAGACATTGCACAGATAGCTAAGTCTCCCTTTAAGAAATTGAGAGTCATCTACAGATGCAGAAAACGGTTGTTCTGTTTGTACAGAGAGGATTGATCTGTTGTTGTGATGGAGTACTGCTCTCACATCTGGGGAGGTTCTAGCTCTACATACGAGTCAGATTCCAAAGCCGTCCGACAAATCAACTTTCCCAATCTGACCTCGCAACTTGACCCATTTACCGTACGCCTCAGTGTTGGTTCTCTTTCCTCATTTCTTTAGCGTGTTTTCTGCTCCCGAGAACTGGCTGCCTGTGTACCCCCGCCCCCACACCGTTAGCCAAGCCACGTTAAAGCATTCGTCAAGCCATTGCGTCATATGATTTCTGCGTGGCCTTTGGCAGGTGAAGGATGGGCCTTTGTCATGTCCTTTTTTATTTTGTCCCTGCATCATTAAATTTTGCATCTGTGGACCATCTCATGTCTCCTAATAGACAAGACGTCACCCTTTTGTGGAAGGCAGGTTGTTCACTGCCTCCGAAGCTGGTTTTTTCTCTGTTTTCTTTATACTTCTCTATCCCTTTAACCATTATATTATATTCCATTTAGAGCTCTGGCCTTTATATATATATATATATATATATATATATATATATATATATATATATATATATATATATATATATATATATATATATATATATATATATATATATATATTGCACCAGTCTTTGTGCTTAGCATGATGGACGGGTCAATATATCTACCTAAATTCTGTTCCAGATCCACTCTGCTTGATGGCAGTGCATTAGCTAGCCTATGTAAACTACACTGGGTATTCAGTAATTTGGTTGGCGTTTAAGCTGTACTCTTACCAGATTTTGTCGCAGCTAAACTGAGGTACAACTTTGCAACTCAGACTGAAATACATGCTAATCAGAATACCTGGTAGTTAAACTGTAGTCCAATAATATCCTGTCCCATCTAAAGCGCGTGTTTTATATATATATATATATATATATATATATATATATATATATATATATATATATATATATATGTTTGAAGGAATAGTGGTTCCAACAGTGTTGTATGGTTGCGAGGAGTGGGCTATGGATAGAGTTGTGCGCAGGAGGATGGATGTGCTGTTTCCTTGCGCTACCTCGCAAACGCGGGAGACAGCGACAAAGTATAATAAAAAAAAATAATATATATATATATATATATATATATATATATATATATATATATATATATATATATCATCTGCAAGGTATGAAAATTATATGTCAGCAAGATTGGAAGCCAATTTGATTATGCATCGCTCAACAATGATTGTTAGCTTATATACTGGAAGTAGGTCTCGTGTGATAAGGCGTTCGTTATACACGTGTAATGGAACTGGATGCCATTGGTAACAGGATTCAAGATGATGTACATTTTATTACGATCGTCAGTTTTATTGGTGTCGTAACTGCGTGTTGAAAAAGTCCACGTGGGGACATGGAAACGAGTGTGTTAGTTTTAATAGATTTGATTTAAGTGGTTTATGTGGTGAAGTGTGTTGTGCTACGTGGGTTTGCTGTACGTGGTTTAGGTGGAAGTGAGTGTATGGTGTACTTGTGTTTAATGTACGTATTTTCAGTGGGGTTAGGTATGTACAATACATGGGAACAGTGTATCTTGTGTATGTGCAAGTGGATCTGTAGTATACAAAGATGTATGTGTGTAATTTACATGGTTGTAATGTACGTGGTGAAGATGGAAGTAGGTGTGTTGCAAACGTGGAATGTACATTGATATAGGTGGGCATGTGTCATCATGTGTCATAGACCGATTGTAGGTGGTAGTGTACATGGGTGTTCGTAATAGTGAAGGTGGCGCAAGTGTTAGGTAAAGTAAACAGGTGTTCAATGCTGAGGTTCTTGTAGATGTGAGATGGTATAGGCAAGGGTTAGGTCGTTAAGTGGGTGTAGGTGGGTGTACGAAGGTGCAGGTGGTGGTGGCGGGGTCGGTGGATGCTTAATTACAGGTGGGACAGGTGTTAGGTGGGTGAGGGTCGACATCTTTTAGCGTCATTCAGCCACCATAACCCTTCCCCTATACCACCTACATGTGTGTGTGTGTGTGTGTGTGTGTGTGTGTGTGTGTGTGATGCTAGTCTTAAGTATATATGTATATTCTTTTACTTATGCATGTGTATATGTGATAGTATGTCGTCTTGTTTGTGTGTGTCCACTCCTCCTTGTTTACTAGTCTGTCTATTTCTATGTCTCTTCTGTTTACCTATGCACTTGCGTCTGTGTCTCTGCTTTCTCTTCTTAATGTAAGTGCGTATGTGTTACCACGATTTATTTTTTTTTAATCTCTTGGTGCACGTACGTGCGTATGTGTGTGTATTTGTTACCGCGAATGTCTCTTTATCTCTCGCTGCATCACCCGTGTCTAACTTTCCCTCTCCGTTTCATCCTCCTCCTTGCGTCGGTATCCACTCCTCACACTGCTATGTATATTCCTACATGTATATGTATACATATAGAGTCAGGTCGGTCTTCAGCTTTCTATATTCACCCACTTCTGTCGGCCTTTCCACATCTTCTAAAGTACACAGAAAATATCAAGATATATATATCAAGACTGTTTTTAAAGGGTTGCATTAGTTGTATTGTGGTTTATTCAGTTTCGTTAACGACTTATGTATTAAAGCATGATTGCAGAGAGTAATGTCATGAAATATAAATGAACACTCAACCCAGCTGTTCATCCTACCCTTCGGGCGAATCGATAAGTTAGGTACCTTGCTTAGGCTACAGTATATATATATATATATATATATATATATATATATATATATATATATATATATATATATATATATATATATATATATATATAATCTTTCTTTCATACTATTCGCCATTTCCCGCGTTAGCGAGGTAGCGCTAAGAACAAAGGACTGGGCCTGTGAGGGAATATCCTCACCTGGCCCCCTGAGGGATATTGACAATAAGAAAAGCACAATGAGTGAGGCTGTATCAGGAACTTCCTCCCAGCCATCTTGGACCAGCAAGCAGCCAAGACAGACGCCATAACATCAATCATTACTCAGTGAGAACTTCCAAGGACCTCAGCTCAGCGAGTCCTATGGTACTGGGAGAAGAGTGGTGGATGCGCGTGAGTCAGTTCTGTGGTGGGCGGAGGGAGGCGTGTCCAGAGCATGTCAGGGAGGCGTGAAAGGACGATGAGGTGAGGTGGGGGGAAGGACGTGTGTAGGGCATGAGAGACATGACTTGAGCGGTAGGGAGCGTGTAGGAGGTCGAGGATGGAGGGCGTTTCGGGAGACGTGATGGGCATGGGTGGATGGAGGAAGGGAGGGACCCGTGTGGGTGTGTAGTGTGAGAGGGTTGGGGTGTGTTTGGGCGTGTATAGAGGCAGAGGGGCGGCGTGTATGGTGTAAGGGAGGAAGGAAGGTCCATCAGGTGGGTGGAGGTGATAACGAAGAGATTCGTGGGTTCTTTAGTGAAGACGTGTTAAGTGTGTGGGGGGTTAAGGACGAGTGTCTGTGGGGAGGTTCGTTGGGTAGAGGAGGTGTGTGCGGAAGACACGTCAGATGTGGGGAGGTGGAGGGCGGAAGCAGGGGGGCTGCGAGGCTTCTCACATGGCCAGCTGCCCCTGATGGCTGGATACACCTGCAGGAAATCCCTCGTAGACACACACACACACACACACACACACACACACACACACACACACGCACGCACACACGTACGTTAACTCCATCAGATGCACACAGACTCAGAAGAGGGCTACGCATTATTGCTCACAAACATCCGCTGATGCTATCACACTCGTGAACAGAATTGATAAACCTCTCTCTCTCTCTCTCTCTCTCTCTCTCTCTCTCTCTCTCTCTCTCTCTCTCTCTCTCTCTCTCTCTCTCTCTCTCTCTCTCTCTCTCTCTCTCTCTTGTATACTTGACAAGATAAACACAGCATTTCCTTCCTTCCAGTAACAGCTGCGTATAGCATTTGCTGTGTTGCCTCAGCTTATTTAATGTACGTTCTCGTCAATACGACAATTCCATCATAGAATCCGTTCTTAGCGTCGATCCGGAATGCAGATTCACAGATGCATTGTGGAGCAGAACACGCCCAGACCAGGCGTCGCGTTTCGACCGACATTTCCAAGTCAGACTTGTAGAGCTCTGGGGGTTTGAATGATGATATCACGGAGGTCACCTTCAGAATGTGAACCATCATAGTTCAAGTAAAACATCAGGGCCAGCACCCTCTCCTTGAACCTGTAGCAAGACGTTGGGCCAGCACCCTCTCCTTGAACCTGTAGTAAGACGTTGGGCCAGCACCCTCTCCTATTTCACTTCGGCTTTGAGTCATGGCGGATATGCCACTTGTGGTGTTAATATTACAGTCATTACCTGGTGAACTCGACCGGAGGATTACGCTCATAGCCGTTCGCTTCCCTCGTCTTTTTAGTGTATTATGTATGAGCGTCTTTTTAGGAATTTCTCGAAGTCTTCTGCCGTGATCCACACACATACACACACACACACACACACACACGGCCACAGTCCACCACAGGAATGGTATCCACGTCTATCGTGTGGCAGATATACAGGTGTGTAATGTTTTCTTAAGGAAATTCCATCCTGATTTTCCCTACCTATTTCATGATTCGTTTTTATTGCTTTCACTTATTTTCTCATGCTTCGTAATGCCAGATCTTATTATTCTTGTATCAGTAAAGTGAATACTTTTATTGCAAGAATATGGCCGAATTTATAATTTATATATATATATATATATATATATATATATATATATATATATATATATATATATATATATATATATATATATGAAAATCATTAGCCTATTTGTAAGTATCTTTTAAAGATCTTTTATCATTTCTGTCTCTTTTATTCTCTCCCCTTGTTGATGTTCCCTTCCACCACACACTCGTCTTCCCTTTCGCTTCCTTACATCGCCCATCCATACGGATCCCCAGGTCACACAGTGTCGTAGAAATCCAGATGATCCCTTGTGACCTGAGGAGGGCCCCTGTGCCATATGTCAGGTCAACCGCGCAGAAACAGGAAGACGCAGCTTAAAAGTGCTCTCTCTCTCTCTCTCTCTCTCTCTCTCTCTCTCTCTCTCTCTCTCTCTCTCTCCCACCCCCTCTGGCCGTGACCTGGCCTGACCTCTCTATATTTACCCAGAGTTGAGGGGTAGGGGGTGTCATCAAGCCCCAGGTAGGAGTGTGTGTGTGTGTGATAAGAGAATCAGCTGAGGTGGAGAGGGAGGCAGGTCCCTCCCTCATGGTCGAAGCGTCCACTCAACATGAGGTGCGCAGTAAACTAGCCACTTCTAGCCTCACGAATTAGGCATTTGAGGCCCTTCAACTTTCGGGGGTCATTAAGAACGCCATCGAAATAGATTATATTTTTCTTTTACTTAGTGTCTCGCGAGTTTTTTTCTCCAGTTAGTTACATATATCTTTTTTTCCTTTGCTGAAGTGAACTGTGCTGGGAGGTTACTTTCCCCGTATATTCTTACGTTGGCTGATGTATCGTTTTCGTAAATCTATGACGTACGCGCTCCGTTGTCGTAAAGAGGGGTAAAGACAGGACTGAAGATGGGACCTCTGAGGTCATCAGTAAAGACCTTCATGTCCTTATTACCTCTGCTGGTTGTTGTGTGTCTTAGATTCTACCTGACCCTGGTGTAATAAAGTTTTTCCTCATCGTCCACTAAGGGGCGAATTCTTACAATGGCCGAAGGAGCCGAAGCAGACGTTTCGAACTTCGCAGTTCGGTCTTTGACAGTCGACTGTCTTCGTCAACGATGACTCGATTGTCTGGAGACGACACAGCGAGATCCGCCTTGTCTTTACCCGTTGGTGAAATAGATTTGCCACAGAGTCTATTGTTTCAGTGGACCGATAGATATATACGCGAGAGAAGTGAAGGATACGTTTGAGGGAATATCCTCACCTGGCCCCCTTCTCTGTTCCTTCTTTTGGAAAATTAGGAAAAAAAAAAAAAACGAGAGGGGAGGATTTCCAGCCCCCCGCTCCCTCCCCTTTTAGTCGCCTTCTACGACACGCAGGGAATACGTGGGAAGTATTCTTTCTCCCCTATCCCCAGGGATATATATATTTCCGTTACATTTCCGTTCTCTTCAGAAATCATTAACAGTGGCTTAATTTCCCCGAGAACCTGTGCTTTTTTTAAATTTGCATATGTCTTTGTAACTCATCTTCCTAGACGGTTCTGCCAAATTAATTCCCTCACAAAAATGTGCGTTGGCTGAAATGAACTCGCTCCAGCCCAAGTGAACTGAGACAGAATGTAAAAATATGATCATCTTGAAATCATTGAATTCTGTTGTATTTCCTTATGTAGTTTTAACTATGGGTTCTTGTTTTTCCATGTTAGAAGTTAGTTTTATGTTATTTCGCTGTTTGAGGGGAGCTGGTTGATGAATGGGTGGGGCACAGTGGGAGGGGTTATGGAAGACTTGTGTAGTGAGGGTGGGGGGATCTGTTCTGGTCAAGATTCAACTGTTTCATTCGGGTTTATACCAGACGAGTGTGTGGTTCTTTATATATATATATATATATATATATATATATATATATATATATATATATATATATATATATATATATATATATATATATATATATATATCTTTTCTTTTAAACTATTCGCCATTTCCCGCGTTAGCGAGGTAGCATTAAGAACAGAGGACTGGGCCCTTGAGGGAATACCCTCACCTGGCCCAATTCTCTGTTCCTTCTTTTGGAAAAAAAAAAAATGAGAGGGGAGGATTTCCAGCCCCCCGCTCCCTCCCCTTTTAGTCGCCTTCTACGACACGCAGGGAATACGTGGGAAGTATTCTTAATCCCCTATCCCCAGGGATATATATATATATATATATATATATATATATATATATATATATATATATATATATATATATATATATATATATACACACACACACACACACACACACACACACAGGAGATGTAAGTTGCAACACATGACAACAGTGTTATGTGAGGAGTTGTCCGGTGGTGGAATTGTTCAGTGGTGAAGTTCTTAAGTTCTGGTGCTCTCCAGTGGGGCAGTTCTCTAGCTCTGGTGCTCTCTAGTGGTCCATTCTCTCGTTCTGGTGCGCTCCAGTGGTGCAGTACTTCAGTTCTAGTGCTCTTCACTGGTGGAGTTCCTCAGTTCCGTTCTACTCCAGTGGTGGAGTTCTCTAGTGGGTGTCGATTGGTTCGGGGGTAGAGGTACGTGGGCAAGTTGTCCCAGTGGAATATATCGTACGGTAGAGGAGCACCGACGACTTCAACCGCCCGCTGCCCGCAGTCATGTTTGAGGTTATCGTACTGCACTGGGGTTTCCGGCAGCGGACGAGGGCAGACACAGCGACCCGCTGCCAGAGTCACGTCGGACTCATGACCACGAAAGACATCAGCTGACCGTTTCGGGACACTCAAAAGTCGCACGACAAACTCACCCTTATACTCACGGGATGCTAGGCTAAAAATCCCTTGCTGCTTACATGTCCCGCAGTGAGGGCATAATCGTCCATGCGATAAGAGACGATAAGACCGAAAGTCTCATCTTGTCCCCCTAATCTCGCAGGGAAACCTGTGTCGAGGGAAAATGGCCTCTGCGATCAGGTGGATTTAAGGATGAAATTCCCTCGTAAAAGGAGGACGGAAGGAAGGATAATGACCCATAGGGAAGTCTAGCGTGTAGCCACAGCCTTTAAGGATGTCACGCAGGAGCTGCCGCGTCGCTGTCATGAACTCCTTTAGGACGACTGCACGACCCTCGAACACGACGACGCTACGACCCGTCGTACCTTCGAACACGACGACGCTACGACCTGTCGATCCTCAAACACGACGACGCTACGACCCGTCGTACCCTCGAACACGACGACGCTACGACCCGTCGACTCTCGAACACGACGACGCTACGACCCGTCGACCCTCGAACACGACGACGCTACGACCCGTCGACCCTCGAACACGACGACGCTACGACCCGTCGAACACGACGACGGTGCGACCCGTTCGTACCTAAAGGTCGTGCTCATGGGTCACACCCCACAGTACGTCCCACTTGGCCTGGGGTCTGGGGGTCCATCGCCCCGATGGAGGATGGAGTAAGACTGGACCGACGCCCTTGGTTCTGTGAGTGGCTTAGCGAGGGAGGGCGGGAGGGAGAGGCGAGTCTTCCCCCACGCCGCCAAGTCTTGCTTGGTGAACACAAACAAAGACGTTGGTGTGTGCTTCCACGAGCTGGCAAATGATTGGGGTGAGGAGGGGAGGAGAGGAACGACTGATTTTCCACACACACACACACACACACACACACACACACACACACACACACACACACACACACACACAGACACACACACACACGTACTGGGAGACTGTGGTTGGAGTGTGGTGTGTGGTAGCATGCCAGTAGTTAAGCTCTTCTTAACGTTTCTCCCACCACATTATCTCTTCAGTTTATTCTCTTTTTTTTTTCCTCCCTCTCTCTTTCCTTCTTTCTCTTGTCTCTCATGTCGTTTAGCTTCTTCATTCGCCTCTCTTTTCTACCCCGGTCTCGTTTTCATCTTTCATGCTATGATTCTCTCGTTCCTCTCTCCTCATCGTGTTCTCCTCTTCCCCCAACATCTTTCCCTGCAGCTACTCTTCTTCTCCTCCTCTTCCAGCACATCCTCCTCTCCTCCTCCTCCTTCTCCTCCCATGGGAACCTCAGGCCCCAGGCTGAAGATGCGCACACCTCCCATGGGAACCGTCTCCCACTCACTCCCACCCACCACCACGCACCATCATCCCCTTATTTCTCACCGGCGTCATTACAGTGCTCACACGGTGGCAGGGAGGCGATTTATCTCGTTCTTGGCGTCCTCCTGGTCTGGCAGCAGGCCAGGCGTGTCCGTCTCCCCCCCCCCCCGAGGGAAGTCGACGCTGAGAACAGTTGATCTGCGAATCTCTTGTGTATCAGTGTCAGCGATCGTGTCACCGTGGGAGACTACAACCGGGTGTGGAAGTTATCCTGACGCTGGCTCAGCTCAGGGAGGGAAGAGCCATTACATCTCTCTCTCTCTCTCTCTCTCTCTCTCTCTCTCTATATATATATATATATATATATATATATATATATATATATATATATATATATATATATATATATATATATATATATATATCTTTCTTTCAAACTATTCGCCATTTCCCGCATTAGCGAGGTAGCGTTAAGAACAGAGGACTGGGCCTTTGAGGGACTACCGTCACCTGGCCCAATTCTCTGTTCCTTCTTTTGGAAAATTAAAAAAAAAAAAAAACGAGAGGGGAGGATTTCCAGCCCCCCGCTCCCTCCCCTTTTAGTCGCCTTCTACGACACGCAGGGAATACGTGGGAAGTATTCTTGCTCCCCTATCCCCAAGGATAAAATATATAGGATATATATATATATATATATATATATATATATATATATATATATATATATATATATATATATATATATAGATCAGTATCCCACTGGTACTAACGACAGTGTTTACCGGAAGATAAGGCTAGTACGTAGATAAAGGAAGGAGAGTGTGTGAAAGTAGATGTACTTCACCTAATATCTTTATCTAAAGTTATTCATTTCAGCCACTTCCTGTCAATACGTATATCTGTCCCTGTGGAGAACGGGTGTGTGTGTGTGTGTGTGTGTGTGTGTGTGTGTGTGTTTACAATAGAGGCTACGACTAGGGGTAGACAGGAGGACAGGTGATATAGATTCTACGGCAGCGGCTTTACTGGCTCCTCTGTCTATATGTCTGTCTATCGACCTATCTCTTCTACCAGTCTTATCTCTCTGCGGACGCGTCCCTCGATCACTGTGGGTATATCTCAGTGTATGTATCTACTCTGGCCGTCCTCTCTCTCTCAATCGCTCACTTTCTCCCCGACACAATATCTTCCCAGTCATACATACAGTCGCTCGTACACGTCCTCTGGTCGCAGAGTTACGGAGAGTCTTCAGTGATAAAGGAAAAACTTTCGCTAGATTCTCACATCTTCACGCCTGAACGGCGGTATATATATATATATATATATATATATATATATATATATATATATATATATATATATGTTTGCCCCATGACTAGGTTGCGCAGCTTCCAGTTGCAGGGGAATGTGGACTCCTGCAGAGAGAAGTTCTTTCAAGAGACTGCACTCCCAAAGGTGCGGCAGTGTCCCCCAAAGGTGCGGCAGTGTCTCCCAAAGGTGCGGCAGTGTCTCCCAAAGGTGCGGCAGTGTCTCCCAGAGGTGCGGCAGTGTCTCGGGTCGACTTTTCACAGCGAAAGAAATCCTCGACGTGATCATCACCTCGTAAAAGATCGTCTGCTGGAATGTGTGTTAAAGACATGGGAGTTCGTACATCTCTCCCCTCACCTGTCGCCAGAGTCCCACTTGAGGCGAAGAGTTAGGAAGACCGACTGCCTGTTGGCAAATAGTAGAATTACTTTCAGGTCGATGAAGAAGGATATATTCCACAAGTTGTTTACATCCTACATGAGGGCCGAAGTAGAGGATGCGTCTCAGGTTCGGTCACAGCACTTGAAGCTCATAGAGAAGGTCCAGAGGAGAACAACAAAGATGGTGCCAAAATGAAGAGAAATAAGGTATGGGAAAAGGCTGGAGGCTTTATATTAGCCCGCCTTGGACTAGAGGAGAGTAAGGGGTGACCTGATCACAACGAAGATTTCTAGTATACTGATGACGTAAACAGTGGACAGCTAGTTCTTCGAGAGATATTTGGGTAAAGCAACCACAGGACAGAACGTGAAGTTAAACAAGATATAAAGCACTGGTTTTTTTTATAGTAATTTGAACAACGAAGGAAGACATAGTAAATGTGGAAAGCATACAGTAAATGTACGAGGTCGTATGATAGAGAATGTTCAAGAGATGGGGGCCTCACGAGTGTAGAACTACCTCCCCGTACAAATAGGTCATTACACACACACACACACACACACACACACACAGACGAGACCTAACAGGATTACCGAGTATGATAATTCACCACCTGTGATGTAATACAGTTATGCAACACCGTCATCATTTAGACACGACATTATACACGCTCTTATGATCACTGCTCTGTAAATTCTTGAGTTCATTTTCGTGTTTGTGCTGTTGCTTGTAGTTATATGTTCTGTTTACTTCTTCAGTCTGAAGGGAGACTCGGGAGTTATGTCTGGACATTGACCTTGAGGGTCATGTGATCATGAAGGTTGTTGTGTTATCAGTGACGTATATCGTGGTTGTTCTAAATGGCCGGTCGCCGCTAGCTGGTTCCCCCTTTGTTTGATCTCCGTTTCCCCATTATCTACGGTGAATTACACTCGATATAAAAGCAAGCTTTGGAGTGGATGAACATCCTGTGCAGAACCGTAGGATGACCACAGTGTTTTCAGTGACTCCAAATTGCACTTTGTATTGTTTAGGTTGACTTTAAACAATAGTGGATACGGGAGGAACGTGAGGAACGTAATTACAGGCATCCGTCCTCAGATAGATAGATAGATAGATAGACAGTGGTAGATGAAATTTAAATAATGTTGTGTCTTTTATAAAGCAGGTTTCTCATATACTTTATAATGTGTTGAGACGTCTTAGATTTAAAGAAGTCTTCTTCATATGAATACGAAATACATTCCTTTTTAAAGGCCATGTAAATTGAATTTTAAAAAGCCATCTTAGTTGTTTAAAGAACCCCTCCCCCTTAAAAAAATAGTAAATAAATAGATAAAAATAGATTACAAAATGATAATCTCGGGCATTTAAAGACTGGATGTCAGGCATTGTGTGGCTGCTGCGTACTTACACATTAAGTGTTGCTGCTTAACCTAAGCATGTACTGGCTGTTGCGTAACCAACGCATTTTTGTGGCTGCTGCGTAAGTTGGTGCATTAAAGACCGGTTCTGAAGTGGTTGTTGTTTTTTTTAAACCACGCCCAAGAATGGCCAATGGCTTAAAGGCCAAGAATTTTTTTATTGGGTGGGTGATGATGCTAACTAATGCAGTAAATGGATTTGCGATAGCGGGGAGGCTCCGGATTGAGAGATTTCAACGCTGCGAAGAAACGTATCGTGCCGTTGAAGAGAGAGAGAGAGAGAGAGAGAGAGAGAGAGAGAGAGAGAGAGAGAGAGAGAGAGAGAGAGATGTTGCCGGTTACCCACCCACTGAGTGGTGAATCGGTTACGTGTGTCAACAGAGCACATTAGTGAGGGCTGTGAATGATGCTGTCTCAACCAGCCAGTCAGTCAGTCAGTCAGTCAACCTCCACAGCCCTTAGTAATGTAAGACCTGCGGCATCAGGCAGTCAGAAGTGAACCTGGGTCCTTCACTTGGTCACGGGCTGAGCTACAGGGGACAGAGGCCAGCCCCTGCCAAGCAGAGCAGCGAACACCGATGGTCCAGTGGATGCTCACCTTTGGGGATCCCAGCCAGCGACCCACACACACATCTCCGAGCCCGTTCGTATCCCCTCGAGGGTCACCTCCCTGGGAAGTCAAGACACTGAGCAGTGGTAATGAGTATAATTAAGTAGATGGACGGCCCGGCACTCACGTCCAACCGTCGACTCCAAGGCGTCAAGCCAAGCGCCCCCACAGACTCGTGTTTTTAGGGTTGGGTTCCAGCGTCGGAGTCCACTTCTTGCCGTCGTCTCCTTGTTTAAATAATACCCGAAGGACACCTACAATGTGTCCTTAAAGGTAATGAATATGCGGTGGACCGGTGACAGCTAATTGTCTCATGGAGACGGTATGTACAAGTAACTGTTTGTTGTGGGTGTTCCCGCGAGTTGTTCCCCGCCCTACCTGCCCGCCCCGGGTCCCACTGAAGCTTGTCATTATGGCCGACCGACCCCGCCATCTCCTCTTGCCACAACTCACGGAGTTATTATCGTCTTCACACCATCCTCAACACCCTGTGTTTACGCCAGCGAAAGCCTTCGACTCTGCTCTACTGTCTACACCCATACAGACTAGGAAGTTAGCGTGATATTGCAGTGTCCTCCAAAAGACGAACCTTTTTATAAACCATCAGATATTGTTATCTAACTTTCCCCTGTACTGTCCTCCATCAAATAACCTCCCCATAGACCATCAGGTCTTCCCGTGTACTGTCCTCCAGATAATCTGGTCATAGACCACCAGGTCTTCTGTTATCTGTCCTCATGTACTGCTCTCTAGCAAATAACCTCGTCATAGACCACCAGGTCCTCTGTTATCTGGTCTTCCCATTGTCCTTCGAGATAGCCTCGTCATAGACCACCAGATCTTCTGATATCCGTCCTTCCCATGTATAGCTGTCCAAAAAATGTTCTGTCGCCCCTCTAGTTCCGCAAAGACACATCGCCCAGGGACGTCGGTACCGGAAGTTGGCCAGCGGTTCAGCATCCTTCTCCCGGCCAGCGATTGTTGTTTGTGTTGTCTCATTTTCAAGTTCAGATGTGACCTCGAGGGAGGACCCCGGCCAGTGGCCGTGTCCAGGGTAGACCATGCTGGATGATGGCGAACCCTTGGAGGTGACACTCCTCGTTCTACTCGTACACTGGGAATAATGACACGAACCCCTGCTTGATATACCTATCCATTTTCTTTATATAAGGAATATCTAAAACGCCTGAAATGAAAAAGGCTTTGTGAGGAACTTCTCCGATAAAAGCAGGTGGTATTAACATTCCTACATACGAAGAGGTATGACTTTCCTCACATGCATAGATAAAGATGATTCTCCTAATATCATTAGATGATGATAAACTTCCCTTACGTTTCCAGATATCAAGAACCTCCCCTCTTATCAACGGATCAGACAATTTCTCTCTTATCAACCGATGATAAGGACCTCGTCTCTTGGTAACAGATAAAGAATAACTTTCTATCATATCGCCGCGTATTTAAGAGCCTCCCACCACTGCATAGCGAGACTCCAGATATTTCAAAAAACATCCTTTTAGGTTAATCAACTCTCACGGACCTTTCGTTTTAAGGTTATATAGTCATCAAGACCTTAATAAGCTCAAGGAAAATCGACACGTCTTAAGGTCATCAGGATAAACCTGTGCGTTGAAGCAGACTTTAAGGTCACCCTAGGAATGTGGTGGGGGGATCAGCACCGAGTGTACACAGCCATCGGTCACCGGGAGGAACCACAGCAAAATGAGCATCGCTTAGGGGGAGGGAGGGGATCTGCGCCATCGATTTATATCATTTGGAGGATTGAGTAGCATTGTGTCAGGATCTTATGAATACATATAAAGTTGAGCACAAATACGCAGTGAACTTGTCGAAGGTAGTGGTCGAATGCGCATTTCTCACTGCACCCTGCCAATACCATTTGATCATTAAGCAAAATTTATTTGCACAGAGCCAGGAACCATTCATATGCCATAAAGAAAGACTGAAATCGTCTCTCTCTCTCTCTCTCTCTCTCTCTCTCTCTCTCTCTCTCTCTCTCTCTCTCTCTCTCTCTCTCTGGCCATTGCCGATATCCTCCAATGGCACAGATCTTCACAGATGCTAATCATTTACCAACAGATCAGTTCTTAATCAAGGTTAGTCGTCCCACGGCTGCATACCCTAAAACCCCGTTGGGGTCGTTATTTCAGAGCTACATACCAGAGACCTTCTTCTGAAATAAACGACTTATGATAATTAATCAGGTTCAGAGGTGGCTTATTTAAGCTGTTACAGCGCAAATCTTGCAAGAATATGGATGCCCGAATATCCATTTCTAGTCTACCTTTGCCTGTGCGAATAGTATGAAGATCTTCCCATACGAAATTTCAAAATCTTGGGAGACACACTTGATGAACGGTGGTGATCCAGTGAATAACATCTCGAAACAGTGAATGAATGAATAACTCTTATTTCTCAACACCGAAAACGTTGGCCGATACATATACAGTGAAGAAGCACGAAGGATACGTGAAGAGTGAAGACTTGAACACCAGCTAAAGAACGTATACCTCAGGTGTCGTAGCGTTAAAGGCCCTTGTCAACAGACAGGCTCTCAGTGCCTCTACTCCGTCTGTCGTAAGTCAGTGCCTCTACTCCGTCTGTCGTAAGTCAGTGCCTCTACTCCGTCTGTCGTAAGTCAGTGCCTCTACTCCGTCTGTCGTAAGTCAGTGCCTCTACTCCGTCTGTCGTAAGTCAGTGCCTCTACTCCGTCTGTCGTAAGTCAGTGCCTCTACCCCGTCTGTCGTAAGTCAGCCAAAGAGACGTCTCATCTTCAGACGACGAAGACAAGACAGGGCGGAGCATCTCTTCGGTGTTCGTGGATTATCTCGAAGACCTGCATGAAGGTCATTGTATAATGAGGGACTTTCCCAGCCACAGACATCCAGAAAAAGACATGAGGTGAGGGAATTATGACAGAGTCACCGCTATGCTACGTCACCAGTCCTCTGTCAGTCTGTCTCGCTGTCTGCCTTTCTGTCTGCATCTGTCTATCGACATATCTTTAATCCAGGTTGTCTATATCTGTCTCTCTATCTCTCTTTAGCCATCTGTATATCAATCTGTCTGTATTTCTGTCAATCTATCCGTTCATCTGTCATCTGCCTCTCTATCTGTCAGTCTCTTTGTATATCCATCCATCCATCTGTCTATCTAACTGTCTATCGGTACATGTATGTTTGCGCACCATATCTCTGGCCATTTAATCAGCAGTCGTGACAAGGATTTCGGTACCAAGGGAACAGTTGCAGACGGGCCATTTGATCATTCCTCGTTATTCAGATTTTACTGATTAAATTTTCAGGATTAATCACCAGTTTTCTTTTTTTTTCTAAGTCCTGTATGATCGAATCACATGACGTAGATTTATCTGTTAATGCAATATACTGGTGTGAGACCTTTCCCTGCCAGTGAGCGGGCGTGTTGCGCCAACACGCCAGTGCAGGAATCACAATATGATATTTTCTTGATTACATCGTAATAAACGTAATTAGCGCGTTCTAAATGGATGTAATTTTCGTCGGAGGAGTGATTGGCGATTTTGTCATCTCCCAGTGCGCGAAGCTGTGAGAGACACGTGAATGGATGTTATTCACTTCTTTGTATTCATTCCCTGCTCTCTCTCTCTCTCTCTCTCTCTCTCTCTCTCTCTCTCTCTCTCTCTCTCTCTCTCTCTCTCTCTCTCGACCTACATGTATGAAACAGGTCGCTGACGTGTTCCCAGCGAGGGAAGATGACCCTAGTTTTGGCGGGAAGGAAGGAGTTGGTCGTGGTGGAAGTTCGTTAAGTTTCCTTTTTTCATTCGTGAAGTTTCCTTTTTTTCGTTCGTGAAGTTTTCCCTTTTTTTTCCCTTCGTGAAATTTCCTTTGTTCATTCGTGAGGTTTCCTTTTTTATTAGTGGTTTCCTTTTTTTATTCGTGAAGTTTCCTTTTTCATTCGTGAAGTTTCTTTCTTTTTCATTCGTGAAGTTTCCATATATTTCATTCGTGACTATTGTTTAGTTTGCCTGACGTCCTGACCTTCCATGCAGATCAGTGTTTTCACCGCGTGCATGACACTTGCCCGCTCGTGGCCTCCCAGTGGTGCACGAACGATAGTTTACGTCCGTCCGCCGGGTTACACGAACGTTGGGTTGGCGTCCGTCCGACGGGTTACACGAACGATGGTTTGCGTCCGTCGCAGGGTTACACGAATGAGGGTTTGCGTCCGTTCGGCGGGTTACAGGAACGATGGTTTGCGTCCGTCGCAGGGTTACACGAACGATGGTTTGCGTCCGTCGCAGGGTTACACGAACGATGGTTTGCGTCCGTCGCAGGGTTACACGAACGAGGGTTTGCGTCCGTCGCAGGGTTACACGAACGATGGGTCGGCGTCCGACGGGTTACACGAACGAGGGTTTGCGTCCGTCGCAGGGTTACACGAACGATGGGTCGGCGTCCGACGGGTTACACGAACGAGGGTTTGCGTCCGTCGCAGGGTTACACGAACGATGGTCTGCGTCCGTCGCAGGGTTACACGAACGAGGGTTTACGTCCGTTCGGCGGGTTACACGAACGATGGTTTGCGTCCGTCGCAGGGTTACACGAACGTTGGGTCGGCGTCCGTGGCTGGACTGTGGTCTGATGAACATTCCTGAGTGCCTCCTCGCCATCACTGCCCTGCTCGTGTCAACGGCTCACTTCTTACATTCTGGACGTGTCATTTCCTCAGTGTCATATATATATATATATATATATATATTTCCATGCTAAAAGATGGCCCCTGAGTCTCTCTCTCTCTCTCTCTCTCTCTCTCTCTCTCTCTCTCTCTCTCTGTATATATATATATATATATATATATATATGATCAACTAATGTGCTGGAGACAGATTCCCTATAAGATGAAATCACTCAAGTTCGTTTCTAATGGTGAAGAGACGTGTCACAGAGGGAGGGAAAGGTGGAGGGAGGGAGGGAGGGAAGGTCCCTCGAGCGAGACTCGGATATGGCCAGAAGATGACGGACGAAACCTCGTTATTTGGTCACGCTAAGAATCCGACATCGTCGGGATCTGACACCGAGGGTAATCTTACCAGTTCGATGAAGGCAGAGCAGCGGGCTTTGAGGAAATGGGGGGAGGGTGTGGGTGTGGCGAGGGGGATGTGAGTGTAAGAAGACGATACACAATGCTAGTTGTTCTCCTGAGAGAGAGAGAGAGAGAGAGAGAGAGAGAGAGAGAGAGAGAGAGAGAGAGAGAGAGAGTTTGGCAGTCCTTGTGCTTATAACAAACCCGATACGTTTTGTTTTAGTCTCTGTGGATGGCTGTCATACGGTTCAGTCTTCGAGATAATCTGGGAGATCATTTGGGATGAGAGCAAGAAGGCCACATGCACCATTTTTTTTCTTTTTTTTCTTTTATTCGATGCCGGAATCAGGGGTCATTTCGAGACGTTAGTCTGTTTGTGTGTATCAGTTTCTGACTTTTCACGATTGCTCGTACATTTCCGCGTGCAACTCTCGGTGGCTGAGTGGTTGGAGAGCTCGACTGATAAGACTCAGGACGTGGGTTCGAGTTCCTCCCCCACCCAGGCGTTCGGTTCCGTGTCCCCGTGCGAACACGTGTGCCGAAATTCCTTTCGTGCCTCGTCTCCCATGGTGGAGGAACAGTGGAACGAATGATCCCCCGAGTTCAGCTGACGGAAAGCCACACTGGATATGTCATGTGATGTTGTGTGGACCCCGAGGAAACAGGAACATAGCTGAGTTTCCCCTAGCGGTTCCCCCCCCCCTCCACCTTTTCCCACCCCTTCACCCCCCCGTCGTGACGGAACAGTAGTGAATGACGTCATGCGTTCATGACCTTGGGCGCAACGCCTCTTGGCCCGGTTGTTTTGCCAGGCGTCGGTGCCGAAGCGAAGACTTTGTTTAGTGGAATGAAACGAATGTAATGTTTACAGTGTGTGTGTGTGTGTGTGTGTGTGTGTGTGTGTGTGTGTGTGTGTGTGTGTGTGTGTGTGTGTGTGTGTGTGTGTGTGTGTGTGTGTGTGTGTGTGTGTGTGTGTGTGTGTGTGTT
This sequence comes from Panulirus ornatus, assembly GCF_036320965.1. Taxonomy (NCBI): domain Eukaryota; kingdom Metazoa; phylum Arthropoda; class Malacostraca; order Decapoda; family Palinuridae; genus Panulirus; species Panulirus ornatus. The sequence continues at coordinate 12,102,633 of NC_092234.1, forward strand.
GTTATCTATTCGTAATTATCTATTCTTATTTCACGTGGAAGGAGTTCTACATTCATGGGTCTCCATCTCTTGAACGTTCTCTGCTAACATACAACTTTTGAAATTCCCCTATACTCTCTCTCTCTCTCTCTCTCTCTCTCTCTCTCTCTCTCTCTCTCTCTCTCTCTCTCTCTCTCTCTCTCTCTCTCTCTCTCTCTGCATTCACACTCTCATCAACTTACCCAGTCTATCCTTTATTCTCATTCTGTACTTGTTTTCTAACATTCTTCTTGCCTACTTTCATGTGATGGCTTGTGGTTCTTCTATCCATCATCATCAGACTGATGTCAAACTGTAGAGGTCATATTCAGGTCATCACTGATGTCAAACTGTAGGGGTCATGTTCAGGTCACCAGTCCTCTTCTCTCGTCCTTGATGGACAAATTTAAAGCCTCAACGCTTCCCCGCCACTCAGCTTTTCCTTCGCTCTGGTATATCATCTTCGTTGCCCTCCTCTGGACCTTCCCTCTTTCTTCTTTGTGTTTCTTGAACTGCAGTTGACCAAAGATGAGGAGCATAGTCTTGGCCTAATGTATTGTGTCAACAGCTTGCTGAATATCTCCTTATCCGTCTACTTGAAATCCATTTTGATACTTTTCGGAACACCATTTGCCTCTACCCTTCTCATAATGTGGGAATTCTTGCAACGGGTTTGGGACGATGGCTGTTTTTAAGTCTCTCTGACGTACAGATTCCCTCCGCTTATCTCCTGGTTGATGATATCAACACCGAGACGTCTTTATTAGTTTCCTGTCCCCATTACTTTACACATTCAGTCGGACTGACTTTTATCACCCAATGTATCACAATAACTCCGTAGATGGTTCAAGGTCCTCACGGCATTTCACTTACCTGCACGATCTCGGCATCATCAGCAAACATGTTCAGGTAAGAGTTCCACTCCTTCTGGCAAGTCATTCATACAGATCAAGAAGAGAAGTGGTCCCAGAACAGGACCCTGGTGTAAATGAACTTGTAAATGAAGGACGACACTGGTATCATTGGATCTCTTATGCTATCAGTTAATTTAAACCTGGGTCGCTGGTGTGCCGCTCCTCTCGACCCATTTCGAGAGGAGTCCTCTTAAAATGCGTCCCTTGACCTCGTCCACGATGGTAATATTCGTTCCATCGAAGGAGTCCTTACCACCTTCTTTATCCTTTTTGGTGATTCAAGTGTGTGTGTGTGTGTGTGTGTGTGTACATTGATGCAGACTTAGGTTTATGCGTTGGTAGAGACTGGTCAGTAGTCTGTATATGGGAGTTTGTTTCTCGACAGTTTCTAAGGAGATTTTACTCTGTCGAGCTCTTGAGTGTGATTATCCATCAGTGGGTTGAGTTCCGAGTGTAATTACCAATTAGCAGGTAGAGTTCCGTGTGTAATTATCCGTTAGTAGTTAAAGCTGTGACGGTAATTATGCACGGGTAGACAGAGTTCCGAGTGTAATTACCTGTTAGCAGGTAGAACTCTGAGCGTCATTATCCATGAGTTTGAGAAGCTTTGAATATTCCTGCACCTGGGTAATAAGATGGCCAGAATCAGGCACCAGGTAAACTGCTAAGAAAAAACAAAACACTGTTGTTCAAGACGCCCCAGCCAGGCACTATGATTCCAGTCATTTCGCTGGAGTGTCGAGTGTTGTTATTACGTAAGCAAGGTTTCTTTACTGTGTTTATTTTTTGTCGGTGGTGAGTCATTCGGTTGGGAATGTGGTAGCCTTGTGTGTGTGTGTGTGTGTGTTGGGAGGAGGGGGTTGCATTGCCTCTGTGACTCAACCATACCCGATCAGCTAGCTCCTAAGGTGGTGAGGGAGTGTAGGGTTGAGTGTGACATCCTCCCTCACCCTCAGCGTTGCAGCCTCAGCTGTAAGGGGAGGAGGTGGTGGGGACGCCTGGTCCTGATGGAAGCTCTGATTTTTGTCTGTCTGGAGTTCTGGTTAGCTGTCTGTGTGACTCTCATCTGCCTCTCTCTCTCTCTCTCTCTCTCTCTCTCTCTCTCTCTCTCTCTCTCTCTCTCTCTCTCTCTCTTCCCCCCCGCAACCACGCGTGTACGTACGTGCGCGCGTGGAGGCACACACACGCACACACACACATGCACACACACATGCACACTCAGACCTCCATGGTGTAATGGTTATCACTGCCGACCATGAGTCAGCGGGGGCTCAGGTCCTGAGGTCGGGCAGGCCATGAGTTCGATTCCTGGGTGCGGCAGTCGGCCCACAGCTAACCCACCCGTTAACCCTTCGCTCGGGGCTGTTCGATAAATGGGTGCCTGTCTTAGGCAGGTGTATTTGTGTGTGTGTGTGTGTGTGTGTGTGTGTGTATGTGTGTGTGTGTGTGTGTGTATGTGTGTGTGTGTGTGTGTGTGTGTGTGTGTGTGTGTGTGTGTGTGTGTTTACACATAAGTGGAAAGACTTAGTACAATGTAACAGATGTAATTTCTTTGGTATTCCAGTGTACTCACCGTACATGGAAGATGGCCTGTATATATTACACTGGACTCCCCATTCATTGAACATCAGCAGAGTCCATGTAAGAATTATTTTATTGTAAACATGAAGGACAAGACGCTGTGTGTAAGACGAGAGATGCTGAGGTATTTGCAGGTCTGGTCAGGGTTGATTGTAGGTAGATCGTCAGCTGGACTGGTCAGCTGTAGGTGGGTCGTCAGCTGGATTGGTCAGCTGTGGGTGGGTCGTCAGCTGGACTGGTCGGTGGTGGTGATGGTAGGTGACGACCTAATATGGCCTGACCTGCGTCATCTGACCTGTTTTGTTTCTGGTTTTTACTGGATCATATCATCTGTGTGTGTGTGTGTGTGTGTGTGTGTGTTGTTCCGTCTTTTGACTTTGTGTGCATGTACCATGTGTTTACTCCTCAGTATGTATGCACTTATACCCCCCCCCCCCCACACACACACAGCCTAAGCCAGGTTTACAGATTAGCTCCAGGGGAGGGATGAACACCTGGGGTGGGTGTAGGCCGACCACCACGCTCTAGATTAGAACCCGCGTGGGACCGACTCTGGGCGGACCCTCGCTGAGTCATTCAGTACAGAAAGCCATGTCAGTTTATGTGCACGTCTGTATGCCTGTGTGAGAGCAGTTAAGTGTCTGTATGTATGTACGTTTTGTGCCGCCTATAAATCTACGAAAAATACATCATGCATCGTAGCTTGTATAAGATCAAGTTTGTACTCATCTTTATGCAGGTGTAGGAATATTTCAGCTTACTGGAAATAATGAGATTTCATTTTTTTTTTCTTTCTTTCAGAACTGTTCCGGACTCCTTTTGGACGTCTCTGAAGTACAGATATGGAAGGTGAGTGTCTGCACTCTCTCTCTCTCTCTCTCTCTCTCTCTCTCTCTCTCTCTCTCTCTCTCTCTCTCTCTCTCTCTCTCTCTCTCTCTCTCTCTCTCTCTCTCTCTCTCTCTCCTTATTTGTCTCTTATAATCACTTCCATTTCCATGTACCAGAGGTGGAGCAAGGGCACACATACACACACACACACACACACACACACACACACACACACACACACACACAGCCATGGCACCTTTTGGTGGGAGTCTGGTCTTCACTGCTGAGGTCTCTAACTCCAAGTTGGCAAAAAGAAAAAAAAAGACATCAGCAAGGAGACCCGCTCCCCCTGCGGCCGCGTGGCTACACTGCTACTCCAGATATGTTTTGGTAATTGTCGTGTCACGCTGGACGCACTTCGATTTACATGATGTTTTAATCTCGGGGGAGATTATGTGTGTGTGTGTGTGTGTGTGTGTGTTGTGAGGGTTGGTGTTGCGGGGAGTGACCTAAGCAGCTGGGTAGGCTGGGGGCCAAGCCCGTGTGGACAAGGTCGCCCAGCGCTGAGCCGTGATGGCTCGATGACCCGGGGTCATTTAAACAGGAAACGTGGAAAGGAGGGTGTAAGATTTTAGAGCAAGGAAATACACGAAGTTATGATGACAGAAAAAGGAATATGAGATTTACCTCCACCTCAGATGAAGTGGTAACTTTTCCTGTGTCATTGTCTCCATCCAATTTTTCCAAGATTTCCTCGAACATATATATATTGAGTCCTTTGTTTATAGGTCTAAGAGAAACTAAAGACGAAAAAGAACGTCTCGTTTTGTTTATCTGATCAGTAAGAGACCCAAATGAGATATTCGTTTGTGGTTGGGAGATCTGGCAAGTCGTCCGCGGGGATCAAGAAGATCAGTGGTTCCAGGACCAGGAGAAAACCCTGCGGCACGCCAATAGCTTGAGTTACACCTGACAACCAGCCAATCACGGCGGCTAACTAACTAACTATAACTAACTCCCGCCTCCCTAACTGGATTGGGGTCTCTCTCTCTCTCTCTCTCTCTCTCTCTCTCTCTCTCTCTCTCTCTCTCTCTCTCTCTCTCTCTCTCCACCTCTCTCTCTGCCTCTTCCTCCACCCTCCGCTTTCACCACCTATTCTCTCTCTCTCTCTCTCTCTCTCTCTCTCTCTCTCTCTCTCTCTCTCTCTAGTTAGATTGGACTTTAAAGTTTTTTGTTGGCTCTGTGGAGGGTCACTCTGGACCCCCCCCCCCTTTTTTTTTACTGGGGGTGTGAGAGGGGGGTGGGAGGCGGTTAGTTGCATATGTAGTGTGGTATCACACGGATGGAGGCATTTCCTTTTCCTCTTATGTATGTCGAACCTGTGTTATGACCCTCAGTTTTGTGATGGTGTGTGCGTTCGCAGCCGTGTTTGTGTGTGTGTGTGTGTGTGTGTGTGCTACTCTGTCTTCGTCAAGGATTTACGTATGCATGCGTACATGAATTTCTGTGTATGTGTGTGTGTACACGTGCGTACATTATGAGTGTTCGTAAACTAAATGCATATATATAGACACCGTGTATGTGAGGGGCGGGGATGGGGGGGGGGGGACTAATTACATATGTGTTGATCACTACGCATTTTCAGTGAGTCTAATTGTACGTGCCTGATGCGTCATCGTATGCCCTTCATCGTAGCTCGAGATCTGGGTATTCCCCGTATCCTAGCACGAGATCTGGGTATTCCCCGTATCCTAGCACGAGATCTGGATATTCCCCGTATCCTGGCACGAGATCTGGGGATTCCCCGGTTCCTAGCATGAAATGCTTTAAAATTTGGGGATTCCCCGTATTCTGGCTCAAGATCTGGGTATTCCCCGTATCCTGGCACGAGATCTGGGGATTCCCCGTATCCTGGCACGAGATCTGGGGATTCCCCGTATCCTGGCACGAGATCTGGGGATTCCCCGCTTATTAGCATAAAATACTTTAAAATTTGGCGATTCCCCGTATTCTGGCTCAAGATCTGGGGATTCCCCGTATTCTGGCTCAAGATCTGGGGATTCCCCGTATTCTGGCTCAAAATCTGGGGATTCCCCGTATTCTGGCACGAGATCTGGGGATTCCCCGGTTCCTAGGATGAAATACTTTAAAATCTGGGGATTCCCCGTATTCTGGCACGAGATCTGGGGATTCCCCGTATCCTGGCACGAGATCTGGGGATTCCCCGTATCCTGGCACGAGATCTGGGGATTCCCCGCTTATTAGCATAAAATACTTTAAAATTTGGGGATTCCCCGTATTCTGGCTCAAGATCTGGGGATTCCCCGTATTCTGGCTCAAGATCTGGGGATTCCCCGTATCCTGGCACGAGATCTGGGGATTCCCCGCATTCTGGCACGAGATCTGGGGATTCCCCGCATTCTGGCTCATGATCTGGGGATTCCCCGGATCCTGGCACGAGATCTGGGGATTCCCCGTATCCTGGCACGAGATCTGGGGATTCCCCGCATTCTGGCTCATGATCTGGGGATTCCCCGGATCCTGGCACGAGATCTGGGGATTCCCCGTATCCTGGCACGAGATCTGGGGATTCCCCGCATTCTGGCTCAAGATCTGGGGATTCCCCGTATCCTGGCACGAGATCTGGGGATTCCCCGTATCCTGGCACGAGATCTGGGGATTCCCCGCATTCTGGCTCATGATCTGGGGATTCCCCGGATCCTGGCTCATGATCTGGGGATTCCCCGGATCCTGGCACGAGATCTGGGGATTCCCCGGGTCCTGGCTCGAGATCTGGGGATTCCCCGGGTCCTGGCTCGAGATCTGGGGATTCCCCGGGTCCTGGCTCGAGATCTGGGGATTCCCCGGGTCCTGGCACGAGATCTGGGGATTCCCCGGGTCCTGGCTCGAGATCTAGGGATTCCCCGTATCCTGGCACGAGATCTGGGGATTCCCCGGATCCTGGCACGAGATCTGGGGATTCCCCGCTTCCTAGCGTGAAATACATTAAAATCTGGGGATTCCCCGTATTCTGGCTCAAGATCTGGGGATTCCCCGCATTCTTGCTCAAGATCTGGGGATTCCCCGGGTCCTGGCTCGAGATCTGGGGATTCCCCGTATCCTGGCACGAGATCTGGGGATTCCCCGGATCCTGGCACGAGATCTGGGGATTCCCCGCTTCCTAGCGTGAAATACTTTAAAATCTGGGGATTCCCCGTATTCTGGCTCAAGATCTGGGGATTCCCCGGGTCCTGGCTCGAGATCTGGGGATTCCCCGTATCCTGGCACGAGATCTGGGGATTCCCCGTATCCTGGCAGGAGATCTGGGGATTCCCCGCATTCTGGCTCATGATCTGGGGATTCCCCGGATCCTGGCACGAGATCTGGGGATTCCCCGTATCCTGGCACGAGATCTGGGGATTCCCCGCATTCTGGCTCATGATCTGGGGATTCCCCGGATCCTGGCACGAGATCTGGGGATTCCCCGTATCCTGGCACGAGATCTGGGGATTCCCCGCATTCTGGCTCATGATCTGGGGATTCCCCGGATCCTGGCACGAGATCTGGGGATTCCCCGGGTCCTGGCTCGAGATCTGGGGATTCCCCGGGTCCTGGCTCGAGATCTGGGGATTCCCCGGGTCCTGGCTCGAGATCTGGGGATTCCCCGGGTCCTGGCACGAGATCTGGGGATTCCCCGGGTCCTGGCTCGAGATCTGGGGATTCCCCGTATCCTGGCACGAGATCTGGGGATTCCCCGGATCCTGGCACGAGATCTGGGGATTCCCCGGTTCCTAGCGTGAAATACTTTAAAATCTGGGGATTCCCCGTATCCTGGCTCGAGATCTGGGGATTCCCCGTATTCTGGCTCAAGATCTGGGGATTCCCCGCATTCTGGCTCAAGATCTGGGGATTCCCCGGGTCCTGGCTCGAGATCTGGGGATTCCCCGTATCCTGGCACGAGATCTGGGGATTCCCCGTATCCTAGCACGAGATCTGGGGATTCCCCGCATTCTGGCTAAAGATCTGGGGATTCCCCGTATTCTGGCTCAAGATCTGGGGATTCCCCGCATTCTGGCTCAAGATCTGGGGATTCCCCGGGTCCTGGCTCGAGATCTGGGGATTCCCCGTATCCTGGCTCGAGATCTGGGGATTCCCCGTATCCTGGCACGAGATCTGGGGATTCCCCGTATCCTGGCACGAGATCTGGGGATTCCCCGGATCCTGGCACGAGATCTGGGGATTCCCCGGTTCCTAGGATGAAATACTTTAAAATCTGGGGATTCCCCGTATTCTGGCTCAAGATCTGGGGATTCCCCACATTCTTGCCCAAGATTTGGGGATTCCCCGGGTCCTGGCTCGAGATCTGGGGATTCCCCGGGTCCTGGCTCAAGATCTGGGGATTCCCCGTATTCTGGCTCAAGATCTGGGGATTCCCCGCATTCTGGCTCGAGATCTGGGGATTCCCCGGGTCCTGGCACGAGATCTGGGGATTCCCCGGGTCCTGGCACGAGATCTGGGGATTCCCCGTATCCTGGCACGAGATCTGGGGATTCCCCGTATCCTTGCTCGAGATCTGGGGATTCCCCGCATCCTGGTTCGAGATCTAGGGATTCCCCGCATTCTGGCTAAAGATCTGGGGATTCCCCGTATTCTGGCTCAAGATCTGGGGATTCCCCGCATTCTGGCTCAAGATCTGGGGATTCCCCGGGTCCTGGCTCGAGATCTGGGGATTCCCCGTATCCTGGCTCGAGATCTGGGGATTCCCCGTATCCTGGCACGAGATCTGGGGATTCCCCGTATCCTGGCACGAGATCTGGGGATTCCCCGGATCCTGGCACGAGATCTGGGGATTCCCCGGTCCCTAGGATGAAATACTTTAAAATCTGGGGATTCCCCGTATTCTGGCTCAAGATCTGGGGATTCCCCACATTCTTGCCCAAGATTTGGGGATTCCCCGGGTCCTGGCTCGAGATCTGGGGATTCCCCGGGTCCTGGCTCAAGATCTGGGGATTCCCCGTATTCTGGCTCAAGATCTGGGGATTCCCCGCATTCTGGCTCGAGATCTGGGGATTCCCCGGGTCCTGGCACGAGATCTGGGGATTCCCCGGGTCCTGGCACGAGATCTGGGGATTCCCCGTATTCTGGCTCATGATCTGGGGAATCCCCAGATCTCGTGCTAGGATACGGGGAATCCCCAGATCTTGAGCCAGAATGCGGGGAATCCCCAGATCTTGAGCCAGAATGCGGGGAATCCCCAGATCTCGTGCTAGGATACGGGGAATCCCCAGATCTCGTGCCAGGATCCGGGGAATCCCCAGATCTTTAGCCAGAATGCGGGGAATCCCCAGATCTCGTGCTAGGATACGGGGAATCCCCAGATCTCGTGCCAGGATACGGGGAATCCCCAGATCTCGAGCCAGGACCCGGGGAATCCCCAGATCTTGAGCCAGAATGCGGGGAATCCCCAGATCTTGAGCCAGAATACGGGGAATCCCCAGATCTCGAGCCAGGATACGGGGAATCCCCAGATCTCGAGCCAGGACCCGGGGAATCCCCAGATCTTGAGCCAGAATGCGGGGAATCCCCAGATCTTGAGCCAGAATACGGGGAATCCCCAGATCTCGTGCCAGGATACGGGGAATCCCCAGATCTCGAGCCAGGATACGGGGAATCCCCAGATCATGAGCCAGAATACGGGGAATCCCCAGATTTTAAAGTATTTCATCCAAGGAACCGGGGAATCCCCAGATCTCGTGCCAGGATACGGGGAATCCCCAGATCTCGAGCCAGATACGGGGAATCCCCAGATCTTGAGCCAGGATACGGGGAATCCCCAGATCTTGAGCAGATACGGGGAATCCCCAAATCTTGAGCCAGGATAGGGGAATCCCCAGATCTCGTGCCAGGATCCGGGGAATCCCCAGATCTCGAGCAATTACGGGGAATCCCAGATCTCGTGCCAGATTACGGGGAATCCCCAGATCTCGTGCCAGTACGGGGAATCCCAATTTGACAGATAGGGAATCCCCAGATCTCTGAGCCAGATTACGGGGAATCCCCAGATCTCGAGCCAGGACCCGGGGAATCCCCAGATCTCGAGCCAATTTACGGGGAATTCCCAAATTTTAAACGATTTCATGCTACGAAACGAGGAATCCCCAGATCTCGTGCTGTGAAGCGGGGAATCCCCAGATCTCGTGCCAGGATACGGGGAATCCCCAGATCTCGTGCCAGGATACGGGGAATCCCCAGATCTCGAGCCAGAATACGGGGAATCCCCAGATCTCGTGCCAGGATACGGGGAATCCCCAGATCTCGAGCCAGTTTACTGGGAATTCCCAAATTTTAAACGATTTCGTGCTACGAAGCGGGGAATCCCCAGATCTCATGCTCTGAAGCGGGGAATCCCCAGATCTCGTGCCAGGATCCGGGGAATCCCCAGATGTCGAGCCAGAATACGGGGAATCCCCAGATCTCGAGCCAGAATACGGGGAATCCCCAGATCTTGAGCCAGAACGCGGGGAATCCCCAGATCTCGAGCAAGGATACGGGGAATCCCCAGATCTCGAGCCAGGATACGGGGAATTCTGGCTCAAGATTTGGGGATTCCCCGTATCCTGACTCGAGATTTGGGGATTCCCCGTATCCTGACTCGAGATCTGGGGATTCCCCGTATCCTGGCTCAAGATCTGGGGATTCCCCGTATCCTGACTCGAGATCTGGGGATTCCCCGTATCCCGGCTCGAGATTTGGGGATTCCCCGTATCCTGGCTCGAGATCTGGGGATTCCCCGTATCCTGGCTCAAGATCTGGGGATTCCCCGTATCCTGGCTCAAGATCTGGGGATTCCCCGTATCCTTGCTCAAGATCTGGGGATTCCCCGTATCCTGGCTCAAGATCTGGGGATTCCCCGTATCCTGACTCGAGATCTGGGGATTCCCGGTATCCCGGCTCGAGATTTGGGGATTCCCCGTATCCTGGCTCAAGATTTGGGAATTCCCCGTATCCTGGCTCGAGATCTGGGGATTCCCGTATCCTGGCTCAAGATCTGGGGATTCCCCGTATCCTGGCTCGAGATCTGGGGATTCCCCGTATCCTGTGTGTGTGTGCTTTTGTTTGTGTGTTTCGGTATGTGTTGCTGTGTACCTTTGTTCTTCTTTGTTTTTTCTTTTTCTTCCTCATTTCTTTCTCTCTGTGAGTGTGTAAGTTCGTGTGTACTTGTTTTTATGTCTGTGTGTCACTGTTTTTATTGTTTGTATGTATTTTTATCTGTGTGTGTGTGTGTGTGTGTGTGTGTGTGTGTGTGTGTGTGTGTGTGATTACTTTTTATGATTAATATTTGTGTGTTAAGGAGAGAGTTGTATACTCGTCTTGCCTCGTCTCTTAACTTCTTTGTGCACACACACACACACACACACACACACCCTAGCCAAAGCCAGGTACCCATTTATCAACCAGACCTACAGTTGACTTAGATATGACTTGACTGCGCCTAGCGTTCGAGCTCAGGTGGGCCCATGCGTGCTCGATTCATGGTCAGCGATGCTCACCACTACACCACGGAAGCGGGTGTACATATACGGTAACACATATTTTTTTTTTCTTTTTTTTTGTTGAACATGAGGAGAGTGTTCTTCCTCCACCACCTTACGCTGTACTGTTAACGTTTTTTATTTTAATGCTGACCACTTTCACTTCCTCTCTGCCTGGCGGGTTGGCACATGTCCTCTAACACTTCCCCTGTCATGCACTGTGCACCCTGGTCCTCACCTCCCACTGGCTTCCAAAGACGTTTGGATTGAAATGTGTTAGAGACAAATCTCGTAAGAAGATGACAGTAGGATTGATCCGCGAAGCCCCAGTGTTGGTGGCCTCGGGAGGATGCGAAAAAAATGTTTAATGAACAGAAATATAATCGCAGGTTTGACGTTTGTGTTGAAAATTCATCTTTCTTTTGATCTATGTACTTCAACATGGAGGTTATGGAGGCAAGCCCTCCCCACCCTTTTTTTTTTTTCTATCTTTTTTTCAGTGTCGCAAGCTACGGTCATGGGCAAAAGTGTCTCCTCGAGGTCAGGGCTTAGATGAAATATAGGAAGGGTCTAAAATGTAAAATAGAGAAGAGGAGAAAAAATGGTAAAGGAGCGTTGGAGGAAGTGGATAAGCTTTGTGTTCTCCAACCATTAGAGAAACAGTTAACACGGCCATGGCTGACTACGAAGTTAGAGAGACTTTTTCTCATGTATTTCTTTGTATCAGGAAGTTAGAGAGACTACTGTTATGTCTTCCTCAGTATAACGAAGTTAGAGTGACTTCTCTCATGTCTCCCATGTCTTCCTCTGCATCAGGAAGTTCGAGAGACTTCACTCATGTCTTCTCCTGTATCAGGAAGTTAGAGACCTCTCCCATGTCTTCTTCTGTATCAGGAAGTTCGAGAGACTTCACTCATGTCTTCTGTATCAGGAAGTTAGAGACCTCTCTCCCATGTCTTCTCCTGTATCAGGAAGTTAGAGACCTCTCCCATGTCTTCTTCTGTATCAGGAAGTTAGAGGGACTTCTTCATGTCTTCCCCTGTATCATTATTTCCAAACATTGTAGGTAGAGGGAGAGGAGGAGGACGACTACTCTCTCCTCCCTCCCCTCTTGCATCACTTCACTCACCTCAGGGCAACACCTCCGTTGGAGCCTTAACACAGGCAGGTGTGTGTGTGTGTGTGTGTGTGTGTGTGTGTGTGTGTGTGCTTCCTGAAGTGAGGAGGTGGCCTGGTTCTCTTGGGACATATCCCAGCCTTGGATCGAGCATTACGTCGTCCGTATCTTCCTGAACGTCGTCTTCTTGCCCATGTCGATGAGGCTCGTCAGTAATTGACTTGCTTTACATGTATGAAGGCCAGGTTTCTTGGCAGAGGATCTCTCTCTCTCTCTCTCTCTCTCTCTCTCTCTCTCTCTCTCTCTCTCTCTCTCTCTCTCTCTCTCTCTCTCTCTCTCTCTCTCTCTCTCTATCTATCTATCTCGTCTGTATCTTTCTCTTTGTCAGCGATTACGTGTCTGTGTCTGCGCCTGCCGTGGGGAATGTACAGAGCAGAAGAATTTGTGAAGAGTGAGACTGGCTGGAAATCTCGTGCAATAAGACGTACGAAGACGATATCCCCGGACGTTCTACCGTAACGCGAGGTAATGTCTACGATCGGGAAGGAAGGAAAAGACGTTAGAAACAGCTCCAGAATTTCTCTTCTTCATTAACACTGTTCTTCGAGAACAGCGAGGGGCGTAGTGGGTTCCGTCTGCTCCTCCGTTGTCTTGGCCTTCGAAACCTACCCGTTGAAGGGTCTCGCAACGGACGGAGTTTCCCGTTACCAGTGCCACATGGCCACAACTGTTAACGGAGGCTACAGGATTGGTAAGGGGGAAAAAATATTAATCTGTGACGAAATACCGATTGAGTCAGGCAGTCAGCGGTGGTCACTGGTGTCACTAACAAAGTAACGTTCGGTTTTCATCATGAGGAAATGATAACGCTGCATCTAAGACTTGGGAAACGATACTTTGAACCACGTCATGCTTTTTCTCCTCCTCCTCCTCCTCCTCCTTCTTCTTCTCTTCCTCCTCCTCCTCCTCCTCCTCCATCCTTCTCCTCCGTCCTCCTCCTCCTCCATCCTCCATCCTCAGCTTGAAGACAATGACGTACGACCAAAAAAAGAAAAAAATTACGTGTTTTTTGTTTTTTTGTTAACAAAATCCTTGTTCTTGTTCAGGTAGCATTTTAATCCCCCTCCAGTATTTGTCATGAATTGTAGTGACTTTCACAGTTGACACACTCTGGGCCGCCTCGCCTATTGTTAGAAAATAGAGAGAAAAAAAAAAGAAATTTTTAAAATCTGAGAAAGAAGTCATTCGGATGCCACATTGGCACCTGATCGTAATAGCAAGGCTGTCCAAAAGGCGTCGAATCATGTCTGATATCCGGATTGGTGGCCGGAACTCGTTTGTCCAGAACTGTATATATATATATATATATATATTTAGTGTGAATCATGTGGGGAATACCGATATTTCAGTTCGACGAAAGTCTTCAATCTCTCTCACACAAAACATTTCAAGCAAACCTCGCTCATGCTCGTCTATACATAGTCGGATCCGATTGTAAGAAATTTAGGGTTTTGACCGGATATTACTCAACCGGACCTTATAGACTGTTGTACGCAGAGTACGTAAACTCTGCCTGGTTTACCATTGTTGCCTCTTGTTCCGTTCCTGATTGTTCCTTCTTGTTCCATTCCTAATTGTTCCTTGTTGGTCCATTCCTAATTGTTCCTTCTTGTTCCATTCCTGATTGTTCCCTCTCGTTCCATTCCTGATTGTTCCTTTTTGTTCTATTGCTGATTGTTGCTTGCTTATTTTCCCTCAAATGATTGTGCCAGTACGATGGCTCATCCGAATATGTGGATGTTTAGCTTCTTCATAGACCACATTTTGAGTTCTTTGGTTCCTCTTTCAATCGAAAGATGAACGTTCGTTGTTCGGGACAAGACAGAGTCATAACAGAAGTAACATCATTCTCTTAGTCAATTGAATTCGACGGTACGACCCTTGAGCACGACGGTACGACCCTTGAGCACGACGGTACGACGCTTGAGCACGACAGTACGACCCTTGAGCACGACGGTACGACCCTTGAGCACGACAGTACGACCCTTGAGCACGACAGTACGACCCTTGAGCACGACGGTACGACCCTTGAACACGACGGTACGACCCTTGAGCACGACAGTACGACCCTTGAGCACGACGGTACGACCCTTGAACACGACGGTACGACCCTTGAGCACGACGGTACGACCCTTGAGCACGACGGTACGACCCTTGAACACGACAGTATGACCCTTGGGTATGATAACGTGATATCCTTCCACGCCAACTGGTCCTTTACCCACGCCCACTGACCCCTTCCTTCCATTTTTCCTCCCACCTCTTGCTGTACTTCCTCTCCCTCCCTCTCTCCTTCTCCCTCCCTCCATCCCTCCCGGTCTGGCAGGGCGGGGCAGGAGCTGGCGACACGGGTGCCGCCCTGCCATCACCCAGTGGGGTCCTCTCATGATCTAACCCTGCCTGGGTACGCCCCCATCACGTCGAGGTCCTCCTGTCATTCATATATATATATATATATATATATATATATATATATATATATATATATATATATATATATATATATATATAAGTACAGTACTTTGCTGCTTTAGCAAGGTAGCGTCAGACGAACAAAGGCCTAGTTTACACACATCTGTTCTCTACCTGTCGTGTGTAATGCACCGAGAACAGAGCACACCATCCCAAGTCAGGCCTCGTATACCCCATAGCTCTCAATTCTCTCCATCCCCATGCATGCCTCTCACCCTCTTGAATGTTCAGGCCCCGATTACTCACAGCCACTTCTCATTCCATCCCTCCATCTCCTCACTCAGTCTTGCCCTCTTCCTTGCTCCCCTCCACGTATTTCTGACACATATCCTCTTAAGTCAGTCTCACTTCGTCCATTCCCTCCATATGTCCATTTTATCTCACTCTGTTCAGCTCCCTCAGTCATATACTCCGCGTAGCGCCACACCACACTCTACACTGTCATCCCTCGCGCCATCAACACTTCCTCTCCTCACATATCGTCCTCGGGCATTTCTAACACGTCCACACTCTTCAGGTCTTTTGCATTCGTGGCTCAAGACTCGTATTCATACATGACCGTCGGGACTGCAATACCATCGAAAATATCCATCTTTGCCCCATTGAAAGTGACCTGACCTTCCGCACGCTCTGAAATGCACCCAGGGCATTTAACCTCCCCTCCCCTTCCCTGTGATTCACTTCAGCTTCCATATTTCCAAAAGCTGCCATATCCAGTGTGTGTGTGTGTGTGTGTGTGTGTGTGTGTGTGTGTGTGTGTGTGTGTGTGTGTGTGTGTGTGTGTGTGTGTGTGTTTGTAGCCTCCGCTCTGTCCTGGAAACCCCGTACCTTTGACTGGGACATATCTTTGCGTGTGCCGTGTCGATCACGGTAAAATAAAAACGTCACAGTCTCCTTCCCAGAAGTTGTGGCTGCTGTATGGGCACCGTCATTATGTTTTGCCTCTGATCAGCTGTTTCATATCTGCAGGGGTTTCATTCGTCCTAGTATGGAGTTCTGCTCATGCACTCTGGATGGGTTTTTTTTTTTTCGTCTTTCCGTCAGCGAAAGTCAAAATCCTTCCGTCTCATAAATTCTCCTAGCCATCACCTCTCTTTCCCCGCGAACACCCCTTTCTGTACACCGCAGTGTTGTTGTCCTCTTTCCCTGCTCTAAAAGTATTATTTTCGCCGCTGTTCTTGTGAGCTTGTCTGTTCTGTGTCCCCTGCTGCCAAGGCTTGGATCCGAGGCACGTATCTGGCTCCTGCTTCCCATAGTTTCCTTATGGAGACCCACTACACGAGGATTGACTGTTACGATGCCTCCTGCATCATCCACGGTGAAGGTGTGGAATTCTCCTTCCTCTTACGTCCTCCCGTCTTCCAGCAACCTTTCATTCTTTCAGAGTCAGGTCTGGAAACACCAGCGAACCCTGGTGAATTTCTTCATTATTTTTCTCTTATTCTTTTTTTTTTTTTCTCTCGGGCCAAGATGGCCTTCATTTGGACTTGTTTTTCATGTGGCACGTCACTCGCTGTGACATAAAAAAAAAAAAAAGTATCTAACCAAATGCATCTCTCCTTTTTTTTTTTTATCTTTGTTTATTAATGAAAATGTTTGTGGGAAGAATTCACTCTGTCCCTCACTGCTCAGTATAACCGCAGCCATGTGAGATAACACAGTCTGAGGGGCTCATGTCGCCATGCATTTTTGGGGATTGTTCCTTGAAAATGGTGAAGGTTTTAGACGTCCATAGACTTGACATTTCGACAAGAAAAGAGGGGGAAAAAAAACCCAGTCTCCTTGAGAGAAAAATTATCATAAAAATCGGGAAATATTTATGATCCATTTTCACTTCCTTGGTTCAGTATGTGTGGGGCGAGCATGCGCACACACACCTTCCCTCCCTCCCTCTCAGACGTCATCATCACGTGACCCAGTATCTCTACCCTTGACATTCAGCCTCAAACTCCTGGTGACTGATGAGGTGCCTCTCTGGTGTGAGTGGGTTTTACCCAGTGCTTGCGATCCCCCCCTAGCGGCCATCCAGCCAAGACGTCCCACTTCTTATCGACATTTATTGTTTTTTTTTTTTTTTCGTTCAGGTGGCCACTTGTTCGTGGCACATAAAATAAACGCATTACTTTATTACTCCCAGTGTGGCCTCGTGAGATCTGTCTACCCTTTTTTTTTTTCTTTTTTTTTCTTTTTTTTTTTAGGGGTTTGTTGTCACCCGCTGACGTGTTTTTATCTCTGGCACAGCAGGTATGACGAGGGACCTTTGAATGTAGGCACACGATCACTGTTCCCTCCGGAGGCGTCCGATCATCTCGCTCGCGCATTGCCAACTGCCTCTGCCACCAGTGGTCGGTTGGTGAACCACGTCTCACCGCCGTGCCACAGGGATCTACATTGCTGTCAAGATCTGTTGATAATCGTCGCTCACAACCAGCTACACTGCCACACTTCCACCCACGACCTCTTCTTCCCCTTGTGCACGACGGAGCGACCCTTGAGTACGCGACGGTGCCGCTGCCTTTTAGCGCACTGGGGCCGTGGCCCATTGGACGACCTTTAAAGGGTCAAGTCAATCACGGTGGCCATCATACCCAAGGGTCGTATTCTCATGCTCAGCATTCGTACTGTCATGCTCAAGGGTCGTACCTTCATGCTCGAGGGTCGTACCTTCATGCTCAAGGGTCGTCCCTTCATGCTCAAGGGTCGTGCCTTAAAGCTCAAGGGCCGTACTTTCATGCTCAAGGGTCGAACTTTCATGCTTGAGGGCGTACCTTCATGCTCAAGGGTCGTCCCTTCATGCTCAAGGGTCGTACCTTCATGCTCAAGGTCGTCCCTTCATGCTCAAGGGTCGTACCTTCATGCTCAAGGGTCGTCCCTTCATGCTCAAGGGTCGTACCTTCATGCTCAAGGTCGTCCCTTCATGCTCAAGGGTCGTACCTTCATGCTCAAGGGTCGTACCTTCTTACTCAAGGGTCGGTCGTACCTTCATGCTCAAGGGTCGTACCTTCATGCTCAAGGATCGTACTTTCATGCTCAAGGGTCGTACCTTCATGCTCAAGGTCGTCCCTTCATGCTCAAGGGTCGTACCTTCATGCTCAAGGGTCGTACCTTCTTACTCAAGGGTCGGTCGTACCTTCATGCTCAAGGGTCGTACCTTCATGCTCAAGGATCGTACTTTCATGCTCAAGGGTCGTCCCTTCATGCTCAAGGATCGCACCTTCATGCTCAAGGGTCGTCCCTTCATGCTCAAGGATCGTGTACCTTCTTGCTCAAGGGTCGTTCCTTCATGCTCAAGGGTCGTCCCTTCATGCTCAAGGGTCGTCCCTTCATGCTCAAGGGTCGTACCGTACCGCCACGCAACAGTGGTTCCCCTCACAAAGTGATGGTTCTCCATCGTTCAGTCAGTTGGCCCCAGGTTTGGTGTAGAGTGTCATTTTATGATCTGCTGTTCGCATGTACACAGTGCTTTCACTCGGTGCCTCATCTGTGGGATCATGCCTTCGACAGTGTTTTGTTCCCTGCCGGTGTGTGGGATATGGAAGAGTGAGGGAGGCCTCCTGTAGGGGATTGAAAGGGTTAAGATCGTTTAAAGATGGTGGTGCTTGTGCCGACACCAACCTGTAAGAGAGTGTTTTTTCTTCCCCCCGCTCCTCGTTTCTTGCCCAATTTTGAAGCCCTCGACCATTTATTTTTGTCATGTTGCCCTTCTATTTTTCCTCGTGGTGCCTGCCTTTGTCGTGGCTTCGGCCCTTGGTAGCGCTGGTGTTATTCTTTGCTCTCTTGTGTTTCGCAACAGTGACCATAATTTTTTTTTTTTTTTGTCCTGTAACTCTTTGGTCTTGTTTTGGAAGTGTGTGTATATCGTGCTCTTTTCATCCGAGAAAGCGCCTCTCCTCTCTACCCTAATCCTAACTTGATTACGTACGTATCTTTCTCTCCCTCATACTTGTCTTCCTGTGTTGGCACCTCTGTGGAATGCCTTTCCAGCTCACATTGTCTTCGGACCACGTCGCTAATCCCTCCTGTTGTTAGTCTTCATTTAGATTCCTAACCAGCGAACCAATCACTCCTTAAAAGGGACGTTTGGCTGCCCTGAGGAACATTTGCTCTGTTCGATTACAGGTCGCTGGTTCCCTCCGAGCTCAGGTCATGACCGTCGTCGTAGGTGTTCAAATACGGTAATAGTAAACATACTGCCCTTATATTTTTTTTTCTCTCTCTCTCTCTCTCTCTCTCTCTCTCTCTCTCTCTCTCTCTCTCTCTCTCTCTCTCTCTCTCTCTCTGTCTGTCTCTCTCTCTCTCTCTCTCTCTCTCTCTCTCTCTCTCTCTCTCTCTCTCTCTCTCTCTCTCTCTCTCTCCCGACTGTTGGATATTACTACGTATTTCTGTATGATAAAGGATGTCTGTTTCCTTTTGCATGTGGGAACACAGCCGAATGTTGGAGAAGATCAAGTTCCGAAACCCAGCAAGAGAGTGGTTTTACCCAAGGGTGTGTGTGTGTGTGTGTGTGTGTGTGTGTGTGTGAGCGAGTGCTTATGTCACATGACTGTTTACTTTTTGTCAAGCTTTGGTGCTGTCGGTGTTTGTCTGGGAGAGTGTGTCGCGTGGGGTGCTCACCTCACATCTGAGAGACGATGAGTGGGACGCTGAAGCTGACCT
Organism: Panulirus ornatus; assembly: GCF_036320965.1. NCBI lineage: Eukaryota > Metazoa > Arthropoda > Malacostraca > Decapoda > Palinuridae > Panulirus > Panulirus ornatus. The sequence goes on from NC_092234.1 coordinate 12,121,811, forward strand.
GCCCGTTATGTACACTTTTCCTGACACTGTCTGGCCCGGCCAGGCCTCCTTAGTAACTATTATGGACCAGACAACGGCTTTAACGTACACCCTAAAGTGTAGAGGCTTCTGCGTGTAGAGAGAGAGAGACAGATGTAAACATTCAGGAAGCCCTTCTCTCTCTCTCTCTCTCTCTCTCTCTCTCTCTCTCTCTCTCTCTCTCTCTCTCTCTCTCTCTCTCTCTCTCTCTCTCTCTCTCTCTCTCTCCCTCTCCCTCTCACTACACTGGAGGATTAGCGCCAGTGTCTGGGACGATCCTGTGGTCTCATTCCATATTTGGTGGCGATCATCTTGCTTGCCTGTAATGGACGTAGGACGAGAGGAGGGGGGGAGTCCACTCCCTGGAAAGAGCCAACAGGCGACTAATGGGACGAGATGTCAATGATAAAATCGTGTATAAGACTAAGGTCAACATGGCGTGGAAGGATCCACGCCATGTTCGTAACTGTAAAGCGTTCGTACATCCCTGGCTCTTCTGATTTTCGATGTGCGTCGAACAGCATCGCGTGTGTTGGGAGTGGTGGCTGTGAGTGTAGGGCACACGTTCTAGTGTGCGCCAGAGGGCGCGTTAAAAAAAAACAAAAAAAAAAACGGGCCTCTGAGGTATGGTCGGTGGGTAATTCAAGGAGATGTTGCTTGAAAAGTGTACCGGGAAACCTGTGTAGACGGGTCCTTGCTCTTTTGTGGTGGTCTTGGCGGCGGCAGGTGTGGCGGAGACGATGGAGATGAGAGAGAGAGAGAGAGAGAGAGAGAGAGAGAGAGAGAGAGAGAGAGAGAGAGAGAGAGAGAGAGAGAGAGAGACGTAGAGTCTATGTATGTGTGTGGGTGTGTGTGAGTGCGCGGAACGCCATCATCTTAGACCCAGTAATACTTTCGTCTTAAAGAGCAGTAGCGTGCACGACAGTGACCACTTCCTGGGTACGGTGAGTGTGTGTGTGTGTGTGTGTGCGTGTGTGTGTGTGTGTGTCGCATCTCTGAGCGGACGGCCGCCGTCCGGGCGGGAGGGCCTTGTGTCGACAGATCTGGTCTGACTGTGGAAGACGTTATAAAGAGTGGATGGTAATCAGATAGAGTGATTGACAAGGAGATATGTTGTAGAATGGTAGTTTAGACACAACGTTACTTAGGCAGACATATAGTTTATAGATAGGGAGTATATATATATATATATATATATATATATATATATATATATATATATATATATATATTATAAAACATAAATAATACTCGCATAACCTAATTCATATAACAATATTATCTATATATATATATATATATATATTATATATATATTTATCCCTGGGGATAGGGGAGAAAGAATGCTTCCCACGTATTCCCTGCGTGTCGTAGAAGGCGACTAAAAGGGAGGGAGCGGGTGGCTGGAAATCCTCCCCTCTCGTTTTTTTCAATTTTCCAAAAGAAGGAACAGAGAAGGGGGCCAGGCGAGGATATTCCCTCAAAGGCCCAGTCCTCTGTTCTTAACGCTACCTCGCTATCGCGGGAAATGGCGAATAGTACGAAAGAAAGAAAATATATATTTATATATATAGACAGAGCTATATTCTGATTAGATATAGAATAATACTCATTTTACACCTGTTTTAAAGTCACAGTGTTTTCTAATATTAGTTGGAGTGTGAAACTAACTTGTATCTAGAACATCTGGTTTGCATCCCTTGAATACATGATAGATTATGTGCTGGGTAACCTCATAATCAGTTGATTTACAAACGACTTTGGATATGCATCTGTCTTAGAAAAAAAGAAAGAAAAATTGGTTTGTTTACTCATTCATGAGTGAGTGTTGCTTTAAATGCCAAGGAAATTAAAGCACATGATCATACAAGCATCCAAAGCTTCGTGCTTGCCAAAAACACCTCATTTTCTCCCACCTTATTAACGACATCTGAAACGTTTTTGTGTTTTGTTTTTTTTCTAAACCGCGTCGAAAGAGCTCCATCACTTACGTCGCCAAATCTTTTGTACTCCCAGTCACTTTACACGAAATTCTATACCAACTGCAGTGATCACAGGAAGCAGCAGTGCATTACAGACCAACATAGAGTTATTGTATTGCAAAGATGATCACAATAAGCCTGTAGTGTTGTCCCCTGAAGCCCCCCTTGTGTGTGTGTGTGTGTGTGTCTGTGTGTGTGTGTGTGTGTGTGTGTGTGTGAATGATCTTGTGCTCCGGGTTCTTAGTCGTTGCTTCGCCCTGCGGCGGTTGTGCCGCTGTCGTAA
>NC_092234.1:12129093-12289093 GCF_036320965.1 Panulirus ornatus
CCACACCACACGTGGCAAAGATAGGCAAACCAAGTCATACGAACGGGGCACACATGGACCATAAACTCATGGAAAAAAGTACGAGACAAAGAACGAGAGAGAGAGAGAGAGAGAGAGAGAGAGAGAGAGAGAGAGAGAGAGAGGAGAGGAGAGAGAGAGAGAGAGTCGTTTGCCAGGTGAGTGAGATATGGAATTGTGTGACTGTATGTTCATTGAGTCTGAAATCACCTTAAACAACCCACCCAACTCCCTCATAAACAGTGATCGTAACATGTCACACATAGCAAGTCTCATCACCACGCCACAGGGCTTCGAGGGGACCACTTAAGAACATTCCCATTTGCACTCTGCTCCAAGACCAGACTCCCGCAATCCTGTGTATAAAGAGATGCAAAACACCATGAACATAAGTGCCGAACATTCTCTGGGTGGAGGGGGAGTGGCACCGCCCCCAAAGATAAATAAGAGCCTCCTCAAAAAAAGCATCAAACCATATGAATATTTTCAAGAGAGTCCGAAGGCGAAAACGGACTGATTTCAGTGGGATCCCTGTACATGACCCGGGACAACTTGGTCGCACAAAAGGAAGACAGTGCCTCTGTCATCTGTTTAACCAGCATGATAAGATGGTAGATGTGCTGGAGCTGGAGCAGAAGGCTGACCAGGATACAAGCAGACTTTGCATAAGGCTGATGATTGTGGCTACGGTCTCACAGCATAGAAATTCCGTAAGAAGCAAATAACCGAAAGATGGCTATACATCTTTTTTTTACCAAACAGATCATAACAGAGCGGAACATGGATGGTGAAAAAAATCTGTTTTCCGAGGCACTGTACTCGCACCCCTCCTGTGTCCTTCGTTGTCATACCTGATATTGATACCAATAAGAGTCATAGTTTCATATCATCATACTTGCAGATGACACAAGAGTGAGATTGAGGATCCCATAAACAGAAGGCACTGAGATACAGCAGAGAGACATAAACAAAGTCTTCCACGGGGCCACGGAACACGACATGCTTTTCAGTGGGGAACAGTTTCAATTCCTGTGTAGGGAGAATGTAGAAATAGATAATACAGCACAGAATAGTGGACGGATCCAGAGACCATCACATATGGCTGGACAGTGTCAAAGACCTCGTAATGATAACGACTGGCCACCTTACCCTCAGCGAACACAAGACAAGAGCAGTTGCCTCTTCCATAAAGATGGTAGGCTGGATCTTACGAATCTTCAAGACAAGTGAAGAAGAAAAAAAAAAAGAATGATTATGCTCTTCAAGGCATTAAACTCTTTCGAAGGGAATGATACTTTTGTGTTAATATCCCCCTTCTCAGGGATGGACGAAGCTGTAGAGTTAGTGGGGAGATGTTTCATGAGTCGTGCTTACGCTGTAAAAGATCTGAATGAACGGGAAAGACTATGACGAAGGTTGTACTTGTATGCTGTCACGCGTGCAGACGGGAGAAGGGGTTGTCATAACTTCACACTTCAGAAACGCTGGGAGGAATAAATTCTCGACCTACGCTCAGAAACAGTTGTCTGTTGGCACGACAGTCATGCAAGACTGTTAAAGTATTACGACAGACATGAGATAGTGCGATAATCGCAAGCGTGGGGAACACCACCACCACCTTGAACATCCGGGACCCAAGAGTGTTCAACGCGTTGCCGGCATTCACCAGAAACATCGTCGGGTGTACAGAGGAGAAATTTGCGAAGGACTTGGGTAAATATTTACGAAGTGTGCCAGACCAGCTAGGCTTGTGGTGTTTACGCGGCCTCCAACAGCTTACTCGATCAACGACCCAGCACAGCAGCATGGATAGGAAAGATCTCCCGAAGACAATGTAAGTTCCATACGTAAAGTGACCCTGTGACAAGGATTCGAACCTGTAGTAGGTGATGCGGAAACATAAGAATGCTGTCCCGTGCTCAACCGACATTGAAAGGTATTTCATGAAAGAAAATGCGTAAAAAGAACAGAATTCACCTGTCTTGTTTCGAAAACGCACGTTTCTGTACACACACACACACACACACACACACACACACACACACACACACACACACACACACACACACACACTATCCACAGTGGGTGAAATATATAAAGCTGGAAACAGTAGGCGTGGTCGAAGGTCCCCAGACCACTAGGAGGAGCAAAGGTCTCCCTCCCTCCCAGCCGGGAAGGGACGCAAGGCCAAAATAATCTCAAGGTTTCTCGCTGTTCATAGCTCAGGTATTTTGTTACCGTGTTCCCGGGCGACAAGACAAAAAAAAAAAAAAAAGAAGAATGAAGAGGAAAAAATATAAATACCAACGAAAAGTGAAGTGCATTGTTCTGTTTGATAGCATTGAATTCCATCTGTGGGAATGATAAGAGTCCTTATGTGATCCAGGCTGCTTCAGATGTGATGTTGCTATGTTTGCGTGGCGAAGTGGGGAGGAGAGGCAGCTGGACGTGTGGATGAATATGTGAATAGATGGATGGGTTAAATCGAGGGTGACGATGTATAGAAAGATAGGTAAAAAGAATCGATCGGTAATTTGGAAATTATAAGAAGGTAAATGGGTTTTCATAGATGTCTAGGTGGAATACACGAGAGAGGGAATTAGATCCGTACATGTGTTGTGTGTGGCTGAAGTTAAGGTGCCCCTGGCATGACTGGTGTTGGTGGGTCCTGCATTTAGTGAGTCTTGCACTACAGAGGGAAAAGTACCTCGCCTTCGCCTGCCTCCCTCCCGTCTCTCTCTCTCTCTCTCTCTCTCTCTCTCTCTCTCTCTCTCTCTCTCTCTCTCTCTCTCTCTCTCTCTCTCTCTCTCTCTCTCTCTCTCTCTCTCTCTCTCTCTCTCTCTCTTTCTCTCTCACTCTCTCTCTCGTGTGTGTGTGTGTGTGTGTACCAGTACTTTACGCCGTGTTAACTCGTGATTGGCAGGCGGCAGCACATTACAAGAGCGTGTCCCGGAGGTACGTCGTGAATGGTAATGTTACCCACAAGAAAACACAACATTGATCTGTATATAATCTAGATATTTTTCTTTCGTGTAAACGCTCATGTTCTCCATTCGTGCTGTGGTGCTGGAGTGCATAAACGTTGGTTGGGGCCAGATTTTTCCCAGGATGTATGATCGCGGCGTTGCCAAAACAGAGGTGGCTTACCTAAGAAAAAAAAAAGACTGGAAGAGACAGTGGGTAAGGCCATGACACCCGATACCCTCCTATGATATGCCAGGAAGAAAACGAGATTTGAAAGATTTGGTGTTCCTCACAGCGTTCAATCCTCACAGCGTTCAGTCCTCACAGTGTTCAGTCCTCACAGTGTTCAGTCTTTACGGTGTTCAATCCTCACAGCTTTCAATCCTCACAGTGTTCAATCCTCACAGCGTTCAATCCTCACAGCGTTCGATCATCACAGCGTTCAAGCCTCACAGTGTTCAGTCCTCACACTGTTCAATCCTCACAGCGTTCAATCCTCACAGCGTTCAGGTCTGAACGGAATGGTTGATGGTGTCCTGTGTGGTGGCCTGAGGCCTGGGGGTCGACCCTCCTCCTCCTCCCAGCTAGGGCACATCTGCTGGTGCAGAAGGGAGACAGAGGATCAGCTGGTGTACTGTGCTTGCATGGAAACCACAGTTTACATGGAGGAGGTTCAGGGATGTTCATCATAAAAGATATTCATGAACCAGGGATATTGTAGTATATATATATATATATATATATATATATATATATATATATATATATATATATATATATATATATATATATATATATATATATAATTTTTATCAGGGATAAATCGTCTATGAATTAAAACATTTAAAGATAGCATAATAGTAGCATACCATAGGACGACACTGTTAACGCTTGTGCATTATAACACGAATTTTATAAAGAAAATAATGAATAATCCGACCTTAACGACACTGTCGAGTCCAGGTGTATACACTTATATAAACATCACTTCCCCATATGATGTGCATAGTGGCCTCGTAGGGGGGTGGGCGAGTACCAGTCTTCCGGAACGAGAGAGAGAGAGAGAGAGAGAGAGAGAGAGAGAGAGAGAGAGAGAGAGAGAGAGAGAGAGAGAGAGAGAGAGAGATACGATACAGTCACACACCCTAGTGTGGCAGGGGGGGTATATGAATAAAGCACCAATAAACCCCCCCTTACACTTCCTCGTAATCCATCTCCCCCCCCCCCCCCATGCATCAAGAACACACCTACACCAGGAGAACACACTTCAGTCTTCTCTTCCATACCTTCCCTTCCCCTTCTCCCCACCTCTTCTTCCTTTTCCTTCTAACTTCCATTAGAGAAAAAAAAAAATACGAGGGAGAAACTCGTGTATAGTTGTGGGCAGCGAGCGGGCGGCAGGATCCTCTCCACACACACACACACACACACACACACACACACACACACACACACACACACACACCAGCCCGTAACCTGATATCCCTCTCCTCACACCATCATCACCAACACCACCACCTGCCTGGGTCGTCGCGCATCTCGCCACGCGCCGTCCAAGGTGCGAGAATTCCCTAGAAAAAAAAAATCTTCCCACTAACTACCTTACCATTTGACAACTTACGCCCCCCCCCCCCCTCATCTCTCTCTCTCTCTCTCTCTCTCTCTCTCTCTCTCTCTCTCTCTCTCTCTCTCTCTCTCTCTCTCTCTCTCTCCCCATGAAGGAGATTTACGAAGCCAGACGTTCATGCTATACATCGATGGGGGGAGTTCAGGTCGCCCGTGCCGTCCCCATAAGCTGTGTGGTTCTGCCCAGCCCCCGAGGGTGGAGGAGCTTGGCACTAGGACACCGCAGGAAGTGTGAAACGCTCATTATTATTATTATTTTTATTATTATTCACACTGAGCTGCCCTGACGCTGAAGCGGTCGGTTTGGGCGTCAGGATGATCGGGTCTCGAGTTTCACACTCGCCCGTGGGGGCTGGACGCTGAATATCTGGGAAGGTAAACGTTTTAAATGGGATTTACATGAGAATGCATATGCAAATTAGATTCGTTGAGGCCGGTATGTGTATGTGTGTATGTGTGCATATATATATATATATATATATATATATATATATATATATATATATATATATATATATATATATATATATATATATATATATATTCTATATATATATATATATATATATATATATATATATATATATATATATATATATATATATGATAGAGTTGATAGAGATGCTCTGTGGAAGGTATTAAGAATATATGGTGTGGGAGGCAAGTTGTTAGAAGCAGTGAAAAGTTTTTATCGAGGATGTAAGGCATGTGTACGTGTAGGAAGAGAGGAAAGTGATTGGTTCTCAGTGAATGTAGGTTTGCGGCAGGGGTGTGTGATGTCTCCATGGTTGTTTAATTTGTTTATGGATGGGGTTGTTAGGGAGGTAAATGCAAGAGTCCTGGAAAGAGGGGCAAGTATGAAGTCTGTTGGGGATGAGAGAGCTTGGGAAGTGAGTCAGTTGTTGTTCGCTGATGATACAGCGCTGGTGGCTGATTCATGTGAGAAACTGCAGAAGCTGGTGACTGAGTTTGGTAAAGTGTGTGGAAGAAGAAAGTTAAGAGTAAATGTGAATAAGAGCAAGGTTATTAGGTACAGTAGGGGTGAGGGTCAAGTCAATTGGGAGGTGAGTTTGAATGGAGAAAAACTGGAGGAAGTGAAGTGTTTTAGATATCTGGGAGTGGATCTGTCAGCGGATGGAACCATGGAAGCGGAAGTGGATCATAGGGTGGGGGAGGGGGCGAAAATTTTGGGAGCCTTGAAAAATGTGTGGAAGTCGAGAACATTATCTCGGAAAGCAAAAATGGGTATGTTTGAAGGAATAGTGGTACCAACAATGTTGTATGGTTGCGAGGCGTGGGCTATGGATAGAGATGTGCGCAGGAGGATGGATGTGCTGGAAATGAGATGTTTGAGGAAAATGTGTGGTGTGAGGTGGTTTGATCGAGTAAGTAACGTAAGGGTAAGAGAGATGTGTGGAAATAAAAAGAGCGTGGTTGAGAGAGCAGAAGAGGGTGTTTTGAAATGGTTTGGGCACATGGAGAGAATGAGTGAGGAAAGATTGACCAAGAGGATATATGTGTCGGAGGTGGAGGGAACGAGGAGAAGAGGGAGACCAAATTGGAGGTGGAAAGATGGAGTGAAAAAGATTTTGTGTGATCGGGGCCTGAACATGCAGGAGGGTGAAAGGAGGGCAAGGAATAGAGTGAATTGGAGCGATGTGGTATACAGGGGTTGACGTGCTGTCAGTGGATTGAATCAAGGCATGTGAAGCGTCTGGGGTAAACCATGGAAAGCTGTGTAGGTATGTATATTTGCGTGTGTGGACGTGTGTATGTACATGTGTATGGGGGGGGGGGGGGGGTTGGGCCATTTCTTTCGTCTGTTTCCTTGCGCTACCTCGCAAACGCGGGAGACAGCGACAAAGTATAAAAAAAAAAAAAAAAAAAAAATATATATATATATATATCTATATATATATATATTGATTGATTGATTGATTGATTGGTGTTACCGGACTCCACCTGCAAGGCGTAACGCCACGACTCAGAAGTCACACGTCGTCAACGAGGCGTCGCCGTGTTCGACAGCGCCGTGATGGGAGGAGGAGGAGGAGATCAGGGTCGAGGATGGTCTCACCTCTCTCTCTCTCTCTCTCTCTCTCTCTCTCTCTCTCTCTCTCTCTCTCTCTCCAGAAGAAGGAGCGGTGGCGTAGCCTCGAGGCAGCAGGGAGCCTCGTCATGTGGGTTCCTCGGGCCGTATAGATGAAGCAGAGGGAGGGACGTACACACCAACAGGATGTAGGACTCTCAATGAGACAAGAGCTGTGATGTTCAACCTCTTCAAGTAATGACATTATGGATGAAGTCATTGACACAGATGACCATAAGGCTCATTGTAGTTGTGTGTTGTTTGAGTTATTAATGCGCGTCAGATAGGAAGACAAGATGGATACGTTTTGGTCGCTAGGTTTGAAGGGAGAACACTATACTTGGCCACTCTAGATCACACGTAAGAAAAAAAAGATAGCACAAAGAATAAAGTCAGTTGAACGATTTAATCCCATTTATGGTGTACGGTAATCGCTTGGTAACTGTACGAAAGTTTGATCAGTATTGTACGATAGTTCACATTAGGAGACATCATACGAGTTCCTAATTTCTTATGATCGTGTTTGGCGGTTCGATTATGACAGGTGTGTGTCGAGAGCGGGACGGCACAAGGCCGCCTTCTCATGTCTCGCATTGGTCTTTTGGACAAGTCAGGCTCCGGCCAGATTGAATCTACAGTCGAGGCTTGGTGGCAAGAGACGCTACGCCAACCAGTTGATCACGACATGTTGTTGTGTTACCACTCCATCTCCTCCAGTCCGGTTTTTGTTGATATTCAGGTGTCATACTTCTTGAGTGGGACGATGTCGATGTATATTGATATAGGGCACAGTTGTTGTTGTTTTTGTTGTTGTTGTTGTTGTTGTTGTTTGAGATTAAACCTCCCTACAGCTCAGGAGGTGCGGGCCCTATGCTCTAGGGCGGCCCCGCCGTTGGTGAGGGGACCTAAGCACTGGGCCTAGGGGGTTGGGCCTCCACGAGAGCCAGGCTCCCTTTAAAATAGGGCACAGGCCACCTGATCGTCTTTAGTACCGGTGAGGTTTACATAAGATCCAGTATTCTTAGGTCGAGGGATGGCGATACATTTACAGTTTACTGTAAAGGATGTATAGAGGTCGCGTCAGCCCACTTTAGTGTTTGGGTCTGCGACGCTGAAGACTCTAATCATCACGATAGATCAACGAGAGATCAGCTCTATGGAACAGGTAAGGAAAAGGCGAACTACATACATTGAAGTTACGTTCCGTGAGCAGTTACGTTGTAGGGGACTGGTGTGGGCGAGGGGTGGTGTGCTGGACAGCAATTATCATTATCTGTCATTAAGGAATAACTGGTCTTAATGATGGTTCATTAGCTAGAGCACCTTGATCTAGTTTCCCCCGGACGCCAGTGGGGGCGCCCGGTTGCACAACCTGCCTCGAGGCAATTAAGCGGGTGTCGTACCGAGGAGGTTAACGCGTAATTGATCAATATTTGTGGTTGTGATGGTGGGTGTTTGTGGGGGTAAGATGGCGGACAACCCTCAGGACCAGGGTTGGGATCCTGGAGGAAGGGGTAAGATGAAGCAAGTCGAGACATTATTGTCATTCTTCATCGTCCTACAAATCAGGGCCAGCTGTGTCTGTTTGCCTGTCTGTCCCCTCGTTCTCATCCCATTCCTTTTTTTCCGTCCCCTTCATCTCCACTGCTTCAGGATGGTCCACTTCGCTATTTTGAGAGGTTCACTGGGCTGTTGCAGCAAGAGGGTTGCTTCACATTGTTTCGAAAAAGGTTTCATTTGAGTTCACTCCACTTGTTTAGATGCAGTTTCCTGCCTGTTTTGAATGGTTTACTTATATATATATATATATATATATATATATATATATATATATATATATCCGTTTACATCAAGAACATATAACTGGGTCGAGCCGTGACACCATTTTGGTTAATGTTGTTAAAAGCTCTTTCCTTCCAATTTGAAACACGTGTCGACAGTTAATGGTCAACTTTCTGATATTTCCAGGAGAGCTCCAATATATATATATATATATATATATATATATATATATATATATATATATATATATATATATGGGTGTCGTCTAGCTGAACCTTTGAGGTTAGGTCACACCTTAAGGGCTTTACCGTCGTGCTCAAGAGTTGTCGCACCGTCGTGCTCATGGGTCGTACTGTCGTGCTCATGGGTCGTACCGTCGTGCTCAAGGGTCGTACCGTCGTGCTCAAGGGTCTTACCATTGTACCCATGGCTGATCGTGCCGTCGTGCTCATGGGTCGTACCTTCGTGGTCAAGGGTCTTACCATCGTACCCATGGCTGGTCGTGACGTCGTGCTCAAGGGTCGTGCCGTCGTGCTCAAGACTGGTCGTACCGCTCACACACAGTCAAGACCTTAACAAGGTTATAAGCTCGCTTGTACATACACCCTCGCTTGACACTCGGGTCCTGGAGACGTTGTTGATTCCAGATAAAGACATTGCGTCAGTGGACGGCTCATTGTGGTGTCAGGAAGACGCACGCAGGGATTGTGAGTTCTTGTTCCTCCTACCACAACCACACACCTCCACCATACAACACCTCCTCCTCCTCCTCCTCTCATTATCCCTCGTTGATACCCCCTCACTGTAACCCTTTCAAATTACACTCCCATTATAGTTTCAATCACCGTGAAAAGCTCTTCGCTCTCTTTTCATGACGTTTTTACATGTAAATCTCTCTAATGAAGAGTTTCTTATTAGTGTCACACACACACACACACACACACACACACACACACACACACACACACACACACACACACACGCTAAATTCCACAGGAAACATTACCAGAGGAGTGAATATATGCATTATTATTTTTCTGTACATAGTCGCCTCACTGACTTGAACATCTCATTATCGTATATGTGCATGTGCATCCTCCTAGGACTCCGGTAAGCCATTCAGTGTGGTATCCTTGCATCCCCGACGAAAAATTTGTTAATGGAGCCGATGTCCATTTTGCCGAATACCTGTTTATAAGACGAGAGAGGCAAAGCATTTATGGGGGCAGGGAGAGGTGGTTTACCCCTAGCCAAAACAAGGGATATTGCCAATAAACAAAGCTGTAAACCTCAGGCGAAGGAAGATAAATAGGCTAAAGATTAGTGGAGAGGGAATTCGGGCGTCGAAGACGGGGAAAAATAATTGCCTCGTAAAATCAGAATATGTTTTACATACATTATGCGGATCACGTCGAGTGGCGTCGCGTTAGCCGTGTGTGTGTGTGTGTGTGTGTGTGTGTGTACTGCGTCACCTCGCTTGACAACACTGTTGTTCCTGCAGTGGGAGGCTGTTTCAGCACCACTCTTGCTTGTATCTGTGGATCTCATCTCTCCTTCCAAGATCCCTGTCCCGGAGCCGCTTCTCTGCTTGTAGATGTCCCCCTCGCTTTCCCTAGATCACTGTCCCAGAACCCTCTCCCTATTTCTAGGTGTCCCTGTACCCTCCCAGGATCCCTGTCCCTTCCCAGAACCCCTACCTTGCTTGGAGATGTTCCCTCCCCATCGTAGACCACTGTCCCAGAGCCCCTTCCACAACTCGTGGCTATCGTGCGTCCCACCCACGTCACCACCCACCTTGTGGATGATCCTCGTCCCTCGAGCTCCACAGATGAGGAAGACGGTTCTCTCAGCCTCACTATTGCTTTTTGTGGCCCCCCCCCCCCCCCACACACACGGGGCCCTTGTAACTGTACTGGCGTCACGGATCACTGCAGTAGCAAGGCACCTCTTCGTCCATCTCTCTTCGCAGAAACGGGCAGGGTTGGCCTTCACGTTCCCCTCCTGGGCAATAATCCAGAAGGCACCTCCCGTCAAATGTCTCCTCTCGTTGTGTGGGTTCACAGTGTAGCATTTGTGGTTCCTGTGTTTATATCATGGACGAGACAATTCCATGAACGGTCGTGGACACAGTGTGCCATGAATGCCATTCCTGGTCTCATGATATACAGTTATATACGCATGTATGTATATATAGATGGATATATATATAGATATATAGATTATAGTCATATACGTATGTATGTATAGATAGATAGATATATAGATAGATAGATAGATTATACAGTTATGTACGGATTTATGTATAGATAGATAGATAGATACTGTCGATAGATTATAGTTATATACGCATGTATGTACAGATAGATAGATAGATAGATCATACAGCAGTATATTTCTGCTGTCAAGGGATTGTCTTATACGTGTTATTACTGTTGTTTATTTTCTCCTATTACTGATTTATTCACCGTGTTCTTACGACTGCATTTTCTCATTCTTTTCCTATTTACACTGCATTAGTTCCAGATCTACGTAAACCGGTTCGTTCGCTGGTTATTTCTTCAGTTGAAGCTTCTTGGGGGGGGTTTAGGTTTATTAAGGATGTGTTCTGTGTTATGTTTTCCAGCCATGATGATGGCATGAATCACACAAATGATAAAAGGTTCCTTTTAAAATCACCCTCATTCCTTTCCGGTGACGTACCAGTGATCTTCCATGTTCTTTAATCTTGAATGAAATGATTCTGTTTGGGTTTGGGAAGCTTTTGTCTTGGTGTCGTTTTCTTTTGGCTAGATACTGCAGGATGATGTTTCAAACCTTCGGTAATATTTTCATTTTTTTTTTTTTCTGCGTTGAGGGATCGAACCGCCTCAGTATGTCTTGTTAGAGTGTGTTATTTGATTCATCTTTTACGTTTCTCTCGTGTTCATCACGTCTTGAATCCTCGTCCCTTCCTTCTCTTCTCGGACCCAACGCCAGTGAGATGTTTCTTGTCTTTGATGGTGTTTGGGCATAAAGGTCAGATGGCCTCCAAGTTTGTTTTTGCGTTGTGCGACTTTTATCACACACACACACACACACACACACACACACACACACACATGCAAACACACACACACACACACACACATATGCAAACAGACACACACACACATATGCAAGCAAACACACACACACACACACACACACACACACACTGACATTTAGACAACATTTACTTCTTACATGCTTTGACCCAATGAACCTTCAAGAAGTAATATATTTCAATCCTGTAAAGTTTAGAGATTTCTTCTCAGTATGAGTGTCCTGTGACCATCTTCCGTGCCTGGGGTGAAGAAAAAGACCCTCGATCACTAAACGTACATGATGTTCTTTACGTAGAGCCGTCCTGGGAGAAATAGATTAGGGAAATGGTACACGATTCATGCTAGTAAGGCGGGAGACACCTGGCGATTGCTGGAGGGTCCGCCCACCCCAGCCATTGTAGAGCGCGGGAGCAACTCTGTGGACGTGGATCAAATGGAGGTGGAACGCTTGGAGCTGATTGACAGCATGTGTATCCCTGGCCACTTCGTGATCATCAGCCCTAAGGGACGAGGGAGGTGAAGAGATATGATGGTGTTCGTCAATACCAGTCAACCTACGGTGTGCCACTGTGGCGGGCGACCTGTCTCCCCTTCTTCGGCGGTTGCCGGAGGGCACCTCTTATGTGGCCTTGTGCCACCAGGCGGGTCCTGGTCACCACCAGTGTTATAACTCACGGTTGGCAGCCTCCGCCTCGCCCCGGCCGGGTGTCTGGAGGGTAACTTTCCTAAGACGATCCTCCTGACGCCGAAGCGAACTATGCCCAAACTCGCATCATACACACACACACACACACAACGCCCTCTCCTTCTCTTCCACTCACTGCCTCCCGCCCTTCGCTCACACTGAATTCCTTCTGCCTACGCCACAACCAACGCGAGGTTCCCTCATCCCCACTACACCACGCTCCCTCAAAGCCCCACCAACGCCACGCTCTGAGCATCATCAGTGGGACCTCGCCGACGATCTGCGCACTTCTGGGAACAGGAATCAACTCGTCGCGGCTCATTTCAGCGTAACTCAGAAGGTTGACCAGGTACCCGCTAAAGAAATCAGGATGAGGAGGAGGAGGAGGAGAGGAGGAAAAAAAAAACTCGACAAATATCTGCAAAGTGTGTTCCTGATTAGCCAGGCAGTGGGCTCAGACAGCTCGGGGGATCAGAGGAGCAACAGTGTAGACAGAGGCGTGGATCTGGACGCCAGGTGGACCTAAGGTAAGAGGAGAGAATGAGGGAGCGCGTTGTTCCCCAGAGTCTTGACTTGTAGTGAGAGAGAAAGAGAGGGAGAGAGAGAGAGCCAATGGCCAAGTGAAGTTCTCTATACGTCGTTCGAGTAGCTAAACACGAAGGGAGATTACCTTGATTTTTGGAGTGTAACTTTGTGTCACTTTGAACACTCTAGTCGTGGGGAAAGGAGAGAGGGGGAGGGGGGTTTGTATATGGGTGATCTCAGAGATTATCTGTACTGTAACCGATCCAACGCCATGGAAATCGAGTGTGGAATTGAGATTAGATCAGTAGAGACATGATCTTTTATGCATGATCATCCAAGTGATGAAGACTGGTTTTTATTTTCCTGTGGGCGAAAAATGGCTTATTTTAAGCTTATGTGGTACTATGTAATCGCAAGTCCTCGTTACATTCTGTGGTTTGCAGAGGGTCCCAAACAACCTGAACACATGATCCTGTAATTTAGCAATCTGGTCAGTTTCTCACATACCCCAAGTGAAGCAACACTTTCTGTCGTGCACACACACACACACACACACACACACACACACACACGTACGTCAACATTTATTCATGTGTGTGTATATAGATGTATGTGTACACATATTCACCTTATCACTAACTCGTTCAGAATATTTGCCCGTGTCAGTGATCGCGATGAGGTATAGAAGCTGGCGGTGCTTTGAGTCACTCTTCTGTCGAATGTGGCGAAGACATCGATCAACAAGTGTGGTAATGAGGTGGATCCACCGAGTGAGATAGCCAGACACCTCCCGCATGCGCAAAAGAGGTTACGATATCTCGATAAGTTTACTCTCTCTCTCTCTCTCTCTCTCTCTCTCTCTCTCTCTCTCTCTCTCTCTCTCTCTCTCTCTCTCTGTACGTGTGAGAGTGAGGCAATACCGGGTCCTGCGTCGTCTTGGTCAAGTTCGTGGTGGCGAGCGGGGGCGACGGCTCAGGCTGTTATAGTCAAACACTCGCTCGGCCCGAGCTTTTGGTGGCGGGCCCTTATCGTCATCACAGCCCCTCCCTCCCACCCTCTCTGTGCCCTGTGAGAGAGGCGCCGCTTCTCACGGAGGCGCCCAGAGCGAAAGCATCGTATCAACAGGGGGAGGGGAGGGGCATTAAAGTGCTGTACTCTCTCTCTCTCTCTCTCTCTCTCTCTCTCTCTCTCTCTCTCTCTCTCTCTCTCTCTCTCTCTCTCTCTCTCTCTCTCTTGCCTGCGGTATTTGCATCTCCTGCATTGTCAGACTACGTTTGGTGGCTCCGTCATGTTTCGGTGACCGACATATGATGTCATGGATGTTTCTCACCCCCTCAGCGAGGTGTTCCGATGAGACAGTCGTGTCTTCAAGCCGTTCCAGATGTTGCAGGCTCCCAGAAGTGAGATCTTTGGTTTGAGAATCTTTCTTCTTTTTTTTTTTTATATTTGTCTCTGATGTTGGCTGTCATGACTGGAGCGGTACGAGGCACGGGTGTCGTAAGTGTGCGAGTAGCTACGACTGTCATGGATTTGTGTTAAGGGGATTGATATTGCGTCATTTTGTAAATTATTCCGATTCGTACGAATGTTGAAATACGTGAGCAGGGGACCACTCGTATTTCTTGATTGTCTTAACGTTTTTCTGCCCAAATTATGATGTAGTGTGGGTAAAAGGTGCGTATATTGATTACGTCCTGTTTGATGCTGTAAGCTGATGCATTGGTGATGATGAACTGTACACAGTTGTATGGTTTTTCGTGGCGTTTTTCATGTTCTTAAACTCGACTGGAACTCATTGTGCGCTTCCATTACCTCCTATGGTGATATCATGAGAGGACTTTTGATTAATATTACTATTAAGTGCTGTTGGCCATGACGGATTCAGCTGTTCACATCATGGCATTGTGACCCTTACGAATCTATAGGTTCCTTTTCAGTCAATATCCTTAGTGTATATTACTCACATCTCCAGAGGGGGGAATACCGTCTCAGCTTACGTGATCACATGTGTGTGTGTGTGTGTGTTGCCTCCGGGACGGGGCGTGTAAAACACTGAGACATGTTCATGGACGCTGGTGAAAACAATGACCTATTTTACAAGTGAGTCAGCCTTAGTGTGTGTTGCGAACGCGGTCAGCAGGCAGGCGCTTCCTCCTCAACATGACGATAAGGTTGGACGATCCGTTTACGTTAAACTTGTACCTTGGTGGAGCTGATTTGCCCTTAGGGGCTATTTCGGATTGCAGCATCAGGGCCAAAGGGATGATACGTAACCTGGAAAAGATACGATGGCTGTTTAAGCCTAGTTATGTACGAGCTTCTGTCTTGAGGAGGCAGCAGCCCGTTTGTGGAAGGAGGTGTGTGGAAGGTCCTAAGCAACCAGCGGTTTCCGCGGAGCCTGGACTGACCTAGGAAGGTGGAGGTGGACTTCCTCTCTCCCACCCTGCGCGAGAACACAGGAATGAGTCTCGGTCTGGACGGATGAGAGACGTTCGACTTTCGAGACTCCCGGTGGACAGAAGGGCAGAAGGACCCGCCTCCTGACGAAGGGTAAGGAGTGATGGTCAAGAGTGGAGTGTTGCGTCGGCCACAGATGCAATGGTCACATGTGTAACGTCGGCCACAGGTGTAGCGGCCACAGGTGTTTCGTCGGCCACAGATGTAGTGGCACAGGTTTTACACCGGCCACACCTGTAGTGGCACAGGTTTTACACCGGCCACACCTGTAGTGGCACAGGTTTTACACCAGCCACACCTGTAGTGTCACAGGTTTTACACCAGTCACACCTGAAGCAGCCACAGGTGTATTACATCAGTCACAGATGCAGGTGTTCCACCAGCCAAACCTACAGTGACCATACGCACAACATCCGGGAAGCTAACCTTTTCGGAACAAAGCAGGAAACTTGTGAGTAAGAGAAGGTGAGAGAGAGAAAAACAAGAGAGAGAAAAAAGAGAGAGATAAATTGAGGGAGGAAATCATTTCTAGTTACCTGAACCATTTTGACGGATTCGAAGGCAGTGTGGAGGGAGAACGATACATCCTGTTTGTTTGAAGCTAACAACACATTGGGTTTTATTGAAGATAATTTTTTCAAATATCTTTAAGAAAAATAATACGTTGATATTAACGAGTCGCCCATGTTGTGGGGGCGCTCGATGGCGTCCCTCTGTTCAGGTGGCTTCGATCCTGGATCCTGCAACAAGGAGTTGCCAGGGCGCCACTCTTTATGGTGTGTTCAGGGTTGGTCATTTTTCACGTCATTTTTCAGCTCCTTCTCCTTCTCCTCCTCCTCCCTCGACCTCCACGTTGCTGGCCGACACCCCCGCCTCTCTCTCTCTCTCTCTCTCTCTCTCTCTCTCTCTCTCTCTCTCTCTCTCTCTCTCTCTCTCTCTCTCTCTCTCAAACCAGGAACTGGATGTGAGTTAGGTGATTATTCATCCTCTGAGCACTGTGGGACGACTCTTGCTTGAGCACAACGGTACGACCCTTCGCTGTGATATCGTTGCCCCTTACGACTCTTACGGGTCAGGTCAGAGGTAACGATATCGTACTGAATTCTGGGTCTTACTGGCCAGCTCGCAGATCGTCCTCTCGTGCTATAGGATCGTAGCCTTCGTGCTGTTGGATCGTAGCCTTCTTGCTATAGGATCGTAATTGTTGCTCAAGGATCGTACTTTGTGCTCAAAGATCGTACCTTCATACTCAAGGATCATAACTCTATGCTCAAAATCGTACCTTCATACGTAAGGATCGTACATTCATACTCAAGGATCGTACCTTCATCCTCAAGGATCGTACCTTCATCGTCAAGGATCGTACCTTCATCCTCAAGGATCGTACCTTCATCCTCAAGGATCTTACCTTCATACTTAAGGACCGTACATTCATCCTCAAGGATCGTACCTTCATCCTCAAGGATCGTACCTTCATCCTCAAGGATCGTATCTCAATGCTCAAGAATCAGTCTGACGTGCTCAGTCATCGTACCTCCGTGCTCCAGGGGGGTTCACAGGTGAAGAAAAAAAAAAACAGTAATGAATATATTAGAATGTGAACTGACTGGTCCCTCTATAAATGACTAATGCTCTCACAGATATATCTCTAGTTGTTGTGGTCATTTTTTTCGAAATTGTTCAAGGCAGTGCAGTCCAGAATACGTCTTACAGTATATGCAACGCCTCGGGGAAGTAGGAGATGACCATAGCGACGGTATAGGGTTAGGTAAGTGTAGCGAGGCTGGGGGTTTCCCTAGTGTTGCTACAGCCTCTTCAGGTATTCTTAGGGAGGGAGTGGTGGATGGGAGGCGTTGAGGGAGTGTTGGGTAGGGATAGGTTGTGGGAGTGGTGGGTGGTGAGGGAGTCCTCTGTGTTTAACATCCCGTCACCATCATTGGGAATGCACGGGACTGTTACTGTCCTCCAGCAGATAACCTCGTCATAGACCATCAGGTCTTGTGTTATCTGTCCTTCCCATGTACTGTCCTCCAGCAGATAACCTCGTCATAGACCATCAGGTCTTGTGTTATCTGTCCTTCCCATGTACTGTCCTCCAGCAGATAACCACGTCATAGACCATCAGGTCTTGTGTTATCTGTCCTTCCCATGTACTGTCCTCCAGCAGATAACCACGTCATAGACCATCAGGGTCTTGTGTTATCTGTCCTTCCCATGTACTGTCCTCCAGCAGATAACCACGTCATAGACCATCAGGTCTTGTGTTATCTGTCCTTCCCATGTACTGTCCTCCAGCAGATAACCGCGTCATAGACCATCAGGTCTTCTGTTATCTGTCCTTCCCATGTACTGTCCTCCAGCAGATAACCGCGTCATAGACCATCAGGTCTTGTGTTATCTGTCCTTCCCATGTACTGTCCTCCAGCAGATAACCGCGTCATAGACCATCAGGTCTTGTGTTATCTGTCCTTCCCATGTACTGTCCTCCAGCAGATAACTTCGTCATAGACCATCAGGGTCTTGTGTTATCTGTCCTTCCCATGTACTGTCCTCCAGCAGATAACCGCGTCATAGACCATCAGGTCTTCTGTTATCTGTCCTTCCCATGTACTCCCTCATCCTTTTGGGGCGCATCCAGCATTCCATCCGTGTTATTATGTTTCATGTGTGTGTGTGTGTGTGTGTGTGTGTGTGTGTGTGTGTGTGTGTGTTTTAGTCTTTGTTAGGAGCCATAATGCTGATATTCCTTTACGTTGTACCTGTCATCCACGTAATCCATTGTCAACGGTATGCCCCAAGGTCATAAGAGCGTCATTGGTTCGCATCATCACCCCAAGACATCCGTAAATGGACATGTAGATATGTCACTTTACACTTATCATCTTAGACTCTTATACAGCCCACAACAAGCCTTATGCACAGACGTCGTACGATATACTTTTGCCTACAGATTTTCCCCATATTGTACACCAGAGCAAGCTATTCTCATCCGTATTTATGGGTGAAGTAGGTGTTCTCTTTTCTGTCGTATATCGTCCGTCTGCTTGTGCATTTCAGTGTCACCTGTGTGTCTGGATTACCCAGGGCCGATATTTGCCCAAACCGAAGATCCCTTACCTCCACAGTGATACACTCTTGTGTCACCTCTATGTACAGAGGTAATAGGGTCATTTATTGCCATCACCCGTTTTGAGCTGGGGACTCGCAACTGCATCCCTTTATAGCCTCTGTTGTCGGAGGCAGAGGGATGAGTTTTCCCTAAAAATATCACTTGGGGGGAAAGAAATGATTCAAGAAAGTGCATCATAAATCACTGATGAAAGATGGTGTCTCGTGTTATACGTTCTTGACACCAGACTGCCAAGGGGCTTGACGTCCCGTGTTCATGACGCCGTCAAGATATTTGACGACGAGCGTTTTCTCGCTGGGTTGTTGCACACTCCCGAGGCTGATGAACAGAGCACCACCTCAGGGAACGAAGACGCAGTCCAGTCAGGGGTTGGAAAATTGGGTCCTGGCGAGTGTGTGCACTACCCGGGGAGTGTAGGAGCGATGGTCCACACTCGTGTTCAGGTTTTTGGTCTACGTGAAGTGTATCAGATACGTAGATTAGGTCTGTGTCTCAAGTTATTTTAGTCATGTATATACATTTTTTTTCTCTTGTTTCCTTTGCAGTTTCTCCTCCACGAAGAAAACGGAATAATCTATTCGGGTATTGCCAAAATTGTCCAATGGAGAGGGGAGCTGGGTGTCGCTGGGGGAGGGTGGCGTAGTGTTGTATTTATCCAGTCTCTTCCTAGATCTCTCTCTCTCTCTCTCTCTCTCTCTCTCTCTCTCTCTCTCTCTCTCTCTCTCTCTCTCTCTCTCTCTCTCTCTCTCTATCTTACATGAGTTATCTCACGTCGCCCTTTATATCCGTATTCGGAAAGGTGTGAAGGAATTAGCTGTCAGTCAACTGGGCGTCATTGGAACTTCTCAGTGTATGGCGGTCGAGCCTAGGGCATCTGTTTTTGTAATCCAGTCGATGTGCGTTATGTACAGGAAGAGAGAGAGAGAGAGAGAGAGAGAGAGAGAGAGAGAGAGAGAGAGAGAGAGAGAGAGAGAGAGAGAGAGAGAGAGAGCTGCAGTTACGTACAGTTACACAGATACACCGACTCAAGGTCCAAGCGAGGTGGTGTGGCCTTAACGCTACTGAGAGAGAGAGAGAGAGAGAGAGAGAGAGAGAGAGAGAGAGAGAGAGAGAGAGAGAGCAGGTGAAGATATATGGTTTCCTCTCCCGTGATTACCTTCTTTCGTGGACACTGCTGACCAACTCACACAGGTCATGGCGGGGTGTAAGGTGTGGGCGTCTGGACTGCAGTCGACCCAAGAGACAGTATATAAACGCTCTCACACCGACGTAATCTCAGTGAAGGATGGGCAGATGGTTCACCATGGGTAGGTGTGTTCCTCTGTGGTAAGCCAATTCAGCGGCCCTTGAGCACGATGGTACGACCCTTGAGCACGACGGTACGACCCTTGAGCACGACGGTACGACCCTTGAGCACGACGGTACGACCATTGAGCACGATGGTACGACCCTTGAGCACGACGGTACGACCCTTGAGCACGATGGTGCGACCCTTGAGCACGATGGTGCGACCCTTAAGCACGATGGTACGACCCTTGAGCACGATGGTGCGACCCTTGAGCACGACGGTACGACCCTTGAGCACGATGGTACGACCCTTGAGCACGACCATACGACCCTTGAGCACGACGGTACGACCCTTGAGCACGACGGTACGACCCTTGAGCACGATGGTACGACCCTTGAGCACGATGGTGCGACCTTTGAGCACGACGGTACGACCCTTGAGCACGATGGTGCGACCCTTGAGCACGACGGTACGACCCTTGAGCACGACCGGTGCGACCCTTGAGCACGACCGGTACGACCCTTTGAGCACGACGGCACGACCCTTGAGCACGACGGTACGACCCTTGAGCACGACGGTACGACCCTTGAGCACGACTAGAACCGAAGCTGCCCGTATGTGACGGGCTTTGTGAGAGGCGTACACACATGAGGGTTCGAAAAGTTCGGTATACATCTAAACGAGAGTATAGACACACACACACACACACACACACACACACACACACACACACACACACAACTCTCACCCGGCGTCATAGTAAAAGTGACGTGTATGTGTGTGTGTGTGTGTGTGTGTGTGTGTGTATGTGTGTGTATCTCACTATCGTCAAGTCACTGCTGCACAGAGCGAGGGGGTCCAAGACCTACTAAGCTCTGTGGCTCCTGCGTCGTGGTGTCGCTTATGAACCCCCCCCCACACACACACGCACGCACACACACACACACACACACACACACACACACACACACACACACACACACACACACACACCCCTCGTGCCACAGTGAGCGTCTCTGCCGCACGTCGTATGGCATTTACGTCCATCGCAACGTTGATATTTGCGTTTCGTTATCTTCCCCCGTGTGGCCGGAGAACGACGGGTTTCGTTCCCATGTTTTCTCTGTCTTGTATTTGTAGGAGACTTTTTTGTTGGTTTGCGTAAGAAATCCATGTGATAGAGGAAACTGTGGTTCGCCTCGGCCTGCTTCCAGAAAAGTATTTTTAAGCGAAAATTTGATAATTTATGCTGAGGACACAGCAAGAAAACGCTCAGATGTTAGTCTTTATACAATGCTTAAAAGTAATACTTAAAGTAATACTTAAAGTAATGTTTAAAGGATACTTAATACTTAAAGTAATGTTTAAAGTAATGCTTAAAGTAATACTTAATATAATGCTTAAAGTAATGCTTAAAGTTATGCTTAAAGTAATACTTAAGTAATGTCTTAATCCACAGACGTAGGCGGCTTCATTTTCAAGGCATTTCGAGCATTGTCAGTAAGAGAATTTATCATAGCGTGAAGTATGACCTGTACGTTTATAAAATCATGCATCATTTTCGCTCTGTGTAAAACAAAAACAAAAACAAAAATGGAAATGGGTTGATCGCGGTCGGGGTTTTGTTTACCAACATCGGCGCCATGTTTGTTTGCTGCAGACCGGCTTTTGTTTACCGATAATACAGCTCTTGTTATTGCCTGACCACCACTTGTCAGGACACTGAAAACCCACAGGGGGTGAGGAGACCAAAATGGTAGTAAATCATTAATTCTGGATCTAATTGTAGAAAGAAGAATTGAAAATGATATGTTTGTACGCATGATATTTCCTTCCCAGATCTCCCAGTGCTGGGGTATCTAGTGATGGCTTGGCTCCTGTGCTAGGGTGTGTGTGTGTGTGTGTGTCCCATTACCTGTTGTGCCCCGGTTACCTGTTGTGCTTTATTGCCGTTCGTGTCGGAGTATCTGTCAGTGGACTGGTAACCGCACCTCACACCACACTTCCACTTACACATAAGATTAAGTACATAAAGTGTCTGGATGTTTATGCTCGCACGTGATGTATATAAACTACGTATGTTACTTTGATCATTCTCCTCTATATGTAAGATCTAGTTCGTATCCCATTTTCTATATGTGCCTCGACTGTTAACCCTCCCTCCCCTCCCCGCCTGCCGTTTTCTTCTGTTGTTTTTCGTTCAGTATAGGAACGCAGTTGAGTGAAAGGTTGGGGAAATCTGGAGGTGATGTTCAGTTGCCACTGAGATGGAAAGTTTGATGTGTCATTACCTATTTATAATTACTTCTTTGTACTGTGCGGTGAGGGAGGGGGAGTTCCACACACCCGTAAACTTTCTCTCCTGTCAATGAAAAGACAACATTCCTGATATATATATTTTGGGGAGGGGTGGGTGGGGAGACGCTGTCAGAATTCACACTGTTATGACTCGGTTGATTCCATTCATCAGTCATATTAATCTCGTGCTGTAGCCACAGGTCATTGCGTCGTTCGTCACAAATTTCCAGCGTAACCTTACGTTAGTTGTGGCATCCACCAGCGGCTCCTCATTGTTGACATCTTCCACCTACGTAGTTTTAAACGAGAAGGTTGTGATCACGTCACCCCTTTCGCTCCTCTTGCTTTGTATGATGGACAAAATGGTGTGGCTTTTAACCTCCGACTGTAATTCATTTCTCTCTAGTTCAGGTATCATTCATTCTTGTTGCTTTTCACTTGATCTTCTTTCTCTGGGAGAGACGCTGTTTATGGACTGAGAACCAGCAGTCCACGCATGGACGAAGGAGAGAGAAAACACCCCTAGCAACCTGGGCCAAGGGAGTGACATTTGACAGCCACAGTGAAGTGCTGGCTAGCTCAGTGTGCTCATCCGCCACTAACCCTTCCCGATGAGACACCCCTTAGGCTGGGGTAGTGATACCTCCCTGGCCAGTGGCTGCCCGCCCACCCACTGCCTGCCTAAGGGAGAGAGAGAGAGAGAGAGAGAGAGAGAGAGAGAGAGAGAGAGAAGGGTGTTGCTCCGTGTAAGTCGGCATTGCCGCCTTATAAGGGACCTCCCTCTACGTAAAGGGGACAGTCTCCTCCCAGATTTAAGGACCACGCGTATAGAGACCAAACCCCCGTTATCCACCTCTGTTTTATTTATGCCACCGCCCTCCACCCAACCCCCTCCCCCCAACCCAACCCCCTTTCCCCCCCCCCCCTCTCTCTCTCTCTCTCTCTCTCTCTCTCTCTCTCTCTCTCTCTCTCTCTCTCTCTCTCTCTCTCTCTCTCTCTCCCCCAGCTGAGTCGTCTGCCTTCATTTTTACACCGTTGTGAACTCTTCCTCTCGCCGAGTGAACGAGATGAATCTGTTTTCAATAACAGGGACAACAAAGTGCCACACTTACTTAAAGCAGGATGTGCAGTGTGACTCTTAAGAATAAAGTGAAAAGGATGAATAGCCCTTGAGTACAGCGGTACGACCCCTTGAACACAACGGTATGACCTTTGAACACGACGGTACGACTCCTTGAGCACAACGGTATGACCGTTGAACACAACGGTACGACCCTTCAGCACAGCGGTACGACCCCTTGAACACAACGGTATGACCTTTGATCACGACGGTATGACCTATGAACACGATGGTACGACTCCTTGAGCACAACGGTATGACCCTTCAGCACAACGGTATGACCTTTGAGCTGGATGGTACGACCCCTTAAGCACAACGACACGACCCTTGAGCACAAAGGTTAATTACGACCGCGTGACAAGGGTCACGCCGTTGTGCTTATAGTGGGGGGGGGGTCGTGTCATCGTGCTCAAGGGTCGCATGGTCTTGCGTTACGATATTACCGTCGTACTCAAAGGTCGTATGGTCGTGCGTTACGATCTTACCGTCGTACTCAAAGGTCGTATGGTCGTGCTGAAGGGATCTCGTTAATGGTACAGCCATGAATGGTCATGTACAGCGTAAAACATAGAATTGAATTTACGTCTTCAGTGATAACTGAGACAGACAGTCTCGGCGCTAAGAACAGAGCCATGTGTATCGACAGATTTTATTTTTTATATTTTCATCTAAGTTAGTTTCTGAGGACGATAGAAAAAAAAACGGATCATCCTGAGTGGTTCAGATACAACGGAGATACGATAATGGGTTCAGAGAGAGAGAGAGAGAGAGAGAGAGAGAGAGAGAGGTGCACTGGGAAGCTTATTTCTTTTTAAATTCTCTATTTTCTATCATTTCTCCCCTCCAATAGCTGCCCATTTTTGACCACTTTCTTCCTATGTATTTGAAGACATTCATGTCCGTCCTCTCGTGGTAAGCCAGGCGTCCCTCAGGTCGATAATATGCATTAATTTCACCCTGCGTGTCGGGGGTTTGGCTTCGACGAGCCCACTAACTATTATGACTCACGATCCTAAGAGGAGTTTTCGAACCGATTACGTCACGGCTTAGGGTGGAGGATCAGGATCTATCAATCAGGCTGTAATCCCTTTCCAAGGCAGATGAAGAGCCTCCACAGAACAGGTTCTGCTTGTTAGCAAGGCATCCAATCCTTTGATGGAGTTTAACGACGATGCTTGAATCACTTTCTTTTTAAATCCTTTTATTTCTTTACTCCGTCTATGACACTCGTGTCTCCTATCGCCTCTACTACACCCAAGTGAGGATACTTAACGCTGGAACTATTCATATAACTAACAAAGTTCACCAAATAATACTAGAATTGGACTCAAATCTGATGAGGGACGGATCTCTGCATACGAGGTGGTGAAGCCTGTGTGATGAGTGGCCACTGTGGTGTCCGGGGGTGTAGAGAAAAGCTGTCATAAAGGATTTGCCACATCTTGCTACTGAATCCACACCACACGCTGCCCCTTCGTCTTGAACACCCTGAGAAGGACGTCGTTTTCCACGTCTTGAGACACCCGTGCGAGGGCAGTGGTTTGCTCTTGTGGACTAATCTACGTGGAGGATCGCACCGCGTGAATTGGATATACACAACTTGTGGTGACTCAAGGTTAAGAGATTATGGCGATAAAAAGACAGTAAAGCTGTCTCCCGTCTCCGGGGAACCAGACGGAACTTGCGGTATATCCGTGATTGCCCGTCCTTTTTTTTTTTTTCTTGCACTTCAGATAATGATAACTTTATAACGCTGCGGCTCGCAGAGCGTGGTGGCTGTACGAGGAAATGTGTGCATAATGTGTTCATAATACGATGGTGTCCAGTCAGTGGTGTGTTGCCTTCCCCGACCCCACGGCCCACTAGCTCCTTAGGGAACGTTTCTGGCTCTCAGGGAAGAACTTCCAGCCTTCAGGAGTCGCTCTTACCCCTGAAGGACCGACTTCAACTCTCAGGGACAGTTCTTGGACCTCCAGGGAACGTCGTTGGGCCACAGGTACTGCTCTCACCTCTCAGGGACCGTCCGTAGCCCTCAGAGACCATTCTCGGACTCCCAGGGACTTTTTGCAGCCCTCAGGGAATGTTTTGGCCCTCAGGGGTCGCCCAAAGTCCTCAGAGACTGTCTCGAGCCCTGCCTGGTCCATCGAGGTTGGGAGGGATGGGGTGACCGTTATAGTAGCAGCATCTTGGATGCATGTGCCCGGCGCTTCAGCAGCTGACAGCATTACGAAGCGAACCGTATAACGAATCACGAAATCCCGTGCGTGTGCACACACACACACACACACACACACACACACACACACACACACACACACACACACACACACACTGATAAGTTCGGATATGCACTGGACTGATTTCGTATCAGTGCGCGTCGACAGTCGAGTCATATTGGTTAGTTAAGGAGAAGGTGGACAAAAAGAGATAGTTCTTAAGGACTGTTGCCTCGAGGATGAGGTAAGACCAGGACTTCCCCTGATACCTCGGGTGTTAGGAAGGGCCAATACTACACCCGTGTTACTTATGAGGTGAGTCATGGGTGTATCTTGGCCTGTGTGTGCAAAGACATGAGTCATGGAGAGCTTCGATCCCCTGTACCACAAGTTTCGTCGATCAAGATTCCTCCACCCATCTGAAACCTTAACTGGACCTTGTTGTGTCGTGCGTCCGTCAGTTGGGAGAGGACATTCTAGATTCGATGTGCCTGACTTGGTAGTGTGGTCTGTAGAAGAGTAGACGCAAGAGTCCGGCTGACGGTTTCATGTCGACCCCTTTAGGAAGATTTAAGGACGCTAGTATTTTAGGTTAGATTACGTCCCCCTTTTAAGACGAGCTCCTGTTGATGGTGGTCTTCGACAGTCGTTCTTGGAGAGGATTTTAATGAACTGTCTCGGTGGCAGGTCTTAAGAGAGCATCACAAGATCATATTTACAGTCACTTCTTTCGTACCAGCGACGACTCCAAGACGCAAATGTGACCCCTTTTTTTTTTCTCTCTCTCTCTCTCTCTCTCTTCCCTCTCGCCGGGGTGAGTGTCGGCTTAAGTCGATACGTCGTTTGAAAGTCGTTTACATTTCCTCCTTACCGTGGGTGTTACCGAGAGGAGTAACTTTGAATTAGGAAGGGGGTGAAGCACGATCTCAGAACCCCTTCCTGCAGTGGGTCGACCAGACTGGCAAGGATTGAACCCCGCGAGCGCGACCGACCGACCCTTGGCAACGACCATTCGACGCCCAGGACAAGGGTCCGCGCCGTTATCCTTGGGGAGTTATAGAGCGCTGGAGGGTTCGAAGCTGTGGTCTGCGCTGCCACCCTCACCACCAGCACTAGACTGCTGGGGCGGGAGGCTCGTATGGAGGTCGTCCATACATTTAGCTTTATCCATATGCTTTCCCCAGGTTTGGTGTCCCCACAACTGTGAAGATAATCCTGGGAGTTACACACATTCTTGGGAAGATGTTTGCATCCCTCGCTCTGCAGATGTTTTCCAGAGGTGTTGCACATCTTTACACACACACACACACACACACACACACACACCCGGCGCCAGGCCTTAGTGCTGGGCGACCACGGAGAGGAACCTCCTCAGTCGTTCCCCTCGTCTGAAATGCGTGTGGAATTGGTAATTAATACCTGGCTATGGTCAAGTCACGCTAGTATGGGGGGCATCTCTCTGCCCACTTTGGCAACGTCTAGGTGAGTGTGTGTGTGTGTGTCTGTGTGTGTGTGTGTCTGTCTTTGTGTGCTGTGCACTGGTGTTGCCCTGTCTCTTAACCTCGTATGTTTACGATGTCTTGACCTTATGTACACACGCACATACACACCACAGTTTAAGCTTCGTACCCATTCATCGACCGGACCCAAAGGAGTAGGGGATGAATGAACGCCTTGTGTGTGTATATATATATATATATATATATATATATATATATATATATATATATATATATATATATATATACTTGATCCATGTCTGTCAAGTATCTCTGGTACTTCATGATACTAGGCAGAAGAAACAGATATATTCATAATTCTCTAATCTCCAACAATTAGATGTATTTCCTATTAATATTTGTACATTTCTTTTTTTCCTCGACTGAAGATGTATACTTAAAGTTCTCTTGTTGTTGTAGGTGGTTGGGCGTGGTGAGGGGCCTGGCGTGGGCGTGGTGAGGGGCCTGGCGTGGGCGTGGTGCTGGGCCTGGTGAGGGCGTGGCGCTGGCCTGGTGAGGGTGATGCTCAAGTGGCTGGTGACCAGGGGACCCACCACCAACCCCCCCAGGGAGGTGGTGACCGACGACCCCCTCGCCACCCTCAAAGTCAAGGGCAAGGCTAATACCCCCCACCAGATCTACGCTGTCTCCAGGTGAGTCCCCTGTCCCCTACACTGTCTCCAGGTGAGTCTCCTGTCCCCTACACTGTCTCCAGGTGAATCTCTTGTCCTTACTGTCTCCAGGTGAGTCTCCTGGCCCCTACACTGTCTCCAGGTGAGTCTCCTGTCCCCTACACTGTCTCCAGGTGAGTCTCCTGTCCCCTACATTGTCTCCAGGTGAGTCTCCTGGCCCCTACACTGTCTCCAGGTGAGTCTCCTGTCCCCTACACTGTATCCAGGTGAGTGTCCTGTCCCCTACACTGTCTCCAGGTGAGTCTCCTGTCCCCTACATTGTCTCCAGGTGAGTCTCCTGTCCCCTACGCTGTCTCCAGGTGAGTCCCCTGTCCCCTACACTGTCTCCAGGTGAGTCTCCTGGCCCCTACACTGTCTCCAGGTGAGTCTCCTGGCCCCTACACTGTCTCCAGGTGAGTCTCCTGGCCCCTACACTGTCTCAAGGTGTGTCCCCTGTCCTTACTGTCTCCAGGCGAGTCTCCTGTCCCCTACACTGTCTTCAGGTGAGTCCCCTGTCCCCTACACTGTCTCCAGGTGAGTCTCCTGGCCCCTACACAGTCTCCAGGTGAGTCTCCTGTCCCCTACACTGTCTCCAGGTGAGTCTCCTGTCCCCTACACTGTCTCCAGGTGAGTCTCCTGTCCCCTACACTGTCTCCATGTGAGCCTCCTGTCCCCTACACTGTCTCCAGGTGAGTTTCCTGTCCCCTACACTGTCT
Source organism: Panulirus ornatus (assembly GCF_036320965.1). Lineage (NCBI taxonomy): Eukaryota > Metazoa > Arthropoda > Malacostraca > Decapoda > Palinuridae > Panulirus > Panulirus ornatus. The sequence goes on from NC_092234.1 coordinate 12,157,261, forward strand.
CCAGGTGAGTCCCCTGTCCCCTACACTGTCTCCAGGTGAGTCCCCTGTCCCCTACACTGTCTCCAGGTGAGTCTCCTGGCCCCTACACTGTCTCCAGGTGAGTCTCCTGGCCCCTACACTGTCTCCAGGTGAGTTTCCTGGCCCCTACACTGTCTCCAGGTGAATCTCCTGTCCTTACTGTCTCCAGGTGAGTCTCCTGTCCCCTACATTGTCTCCAGGTGAGTCTCCTGGCCCCTACACTGTCTCCAGGTGAGTCTCCTGTCCCCTACACTGTCTCCAGGTGAGTCTCCTGTCCCCTACACTGTCTCCAGGTGAGTCTCCTGTCCCCTACACTGTCTCCAGGTGAGTCTCCTGTCCCCTACACTGTCTCCAGGTGAGTCTCCTGTCCCCTACACTGTCTCCAGGTGAGTCTCCTGGCCCCTACACTGTCTCCAGGTGAGTCTCCTGGCCCCTACACTGTCTCCAGGTGAGTCCCCTGTCCCCTATACTGTCTCCAGGTGAGTCTCCTGTCCCCTACACTGTCTCCAGGTGAGTCTCCTGGCCCCTACACTGTCTCAAGGTGAGTCTCCTGTCCCCTACGCTGTCTACAGGTGAGTCTCCTGGCCCCTACACTGTCTCCAGGTGAGTCTCCTGTCCCCTACACTGTCTCCAGGTGAGTCTCCTGGCCCCTACACTGTCTCCAGGCGAGTCCCCTGTCCCCAACACTGTCTCCAGGTGAGTCTCCTGTCCCCTACATTGTCTCCAGGTGAGTCTCCTGTCCCCTACACTGTCTCCAGGCGAGTCTCCTGTCCCCTACACTGTCTCAAGGTGAGTCCCCTGTCCCCTACACTGTCTCCAGGTGAGTCTCCTGGCCCCTACACTGTCTCCAGGTGAGTCTCCTGTCCCCTACACTGTCTCCAAGTGAGTCTCCTGTCCCCTACACTGTCTCCAGGTGAGTCTCCTGTCCCCTACACTGTCTCCAGGTGAGTCTCCTGTCCCCTACACTGTCTCCAGGTGAGTCTCCTGTCCCCCACACTGTCTCCAGGTGAGTCTCCTGGCCCATACACTGTCTCCAGGTGAGTCTCCTGGCCCCTACACTGTCTCCAGGTGAATCTCTTGTCCTTACTGTCTCCAGACGAGTCTCCTGTCCCCTACACTGTCTCCAGGTGAGTCTCCTGTCCCCTACACTGTCTTCAGGCGAGTCTCCTGTCCCCTATACTGTCTCCAGGTGAGTCTCCTGTCCCCTACACTGTCTCCAGGTGAGTCTCCTGTCCCCTACACTGTCTCCAGGTGAATCTCTTGTCCAGACGAGTCTCCTGTCCCCCACATTGTCTGCAGGTGAGTCTCCTGTCCCCGAGATTGTCTGTAGGTGACTCTTGCACCCAGACTCTCTCTCTCTCTCTCTCTCTCTCTCTCTCTCTCTCTCTCTCTCTCTCTCTCTCTCTCTCTCTCTCTCTCTCTCTCTCTCTCCACCCACACACACACACACACATCAGAACTTGATCTGTACTAAAACTATTTTGATAACACTGGTACCCCAGTAGAAGAATCAGAATATGATATAACTGATAAACAAAATTTTGGTACAGAGGATCCACAGTGACACACAAGGAGGGCCCAGGTTCGATCGCCAGCCCAGGTTAGAAGATATGAGTTCAGTGTTGGTAGTGTTGTGTATGTGTGCTCCTCCGGCCGTCATCCACACTGGTCCAGCCCGGAGCAATGGTTTTTGCAGGCAGGAAGAGGCAAGTTGATCAAGAGTTGGGAAGACTTGTCTAATTAAGCCCAATAATAACTGATGAACAAAAGGGTGTATATTTAGGTCAGTTATACCGCCAGACCGTTTTTTGTCTCGCTCTCAGTATTTCAATTATTTCATCATTGGCTCTGCTGGTTGCCTCATATTGTAATATGGAATCATTAGCATTATCCATAAATTTCATATTTCTTAGGATCACATCCATCGTAAATAGTCCAATAAAATCTTCATAACCAGTCAAAATTTGTAGAATATATACATTAGCTCTTCAAACTCTTGAAAATAGAATTAAATGAAATATATATATATGAATGAAAACGGGAAATTTGAAAATTTTGCTGGCGGCATGTTAGGGCGAGACCCAGGGGAGGTGGTGCGCCATCTGAGAAAAGATGGGCGAGAGGCATGAGCAGCTTCCCTTTACCATGACAAGACGGGAAACTGACCCAGAACTCCATATTACCAAATGTGATACAAATGCCTCTTGTAACAGGTCTCTCACACACACACCAACGCGGGTGAAAGTTGCACTTCTTGGTTATCTTTTCTCCTCTCATTGCCAATACTTGTGTGTTAAACTGTTTTTTTTTCCCTTGATGTGTTGCCCTTTGCATATCATATTAAGGCAGCGTGATCTCAGACAACACACATATACGGTATTCGGGACCTGATTCCTGCCATCACGTGAACGTGAATGATGTTCGAACTGATTAATATGAAATAAAGCGCAGTTTTTGGCTGATTAATAAGATGATTAATGAAAAAATAAAGTGTAGTTTTTAACTGATTAATATAGAATAAATCGTAGTTCTTAACTGATTAATAGACATAAAGTGTAGTATTCAACTGATTAATAAAGTGATTGACCAAAGGTAAAGCGTACTTTTTAACTAGAGATTAGTAATAGATAAAGCGTAGTATTCAACTGATTAATAAAGTGATTTACAAAGGATAAAGCGTAGTTTTTAACTGATTCATAAAAAATATAGCGTAGTATTTCACTGATTAATAGTGATTAATAAAAGATAAAGCGTAGTTTTAGCGTAGTATTTAACTGATTAATAAAGTGATTAATAAACGATAAAGCGTAGTTTTTAACTGATTAATAAAGAATGAAGCGTAGTATTTTGTGCCATGAGAGGCCTTACCCATCGAAGTCCCAGCATAAATCCCTGGTCATATAGGCTCTATATGCTCATTACGTATATGTAGGTCTTCTCGACCTCAGGTCCACCCTATTCAGGTCTTGAACTTGCCAGTGTCGACAGCAGTATTTAGCAACCTTCGTAGGTCTGAAACCCAAGGTCTTCCATGGCTATCTAGAGATCTTCGAAGGCCCAACCGGTTCTGTTGGTTCTCAGGTCATCCCCAGGTTTACTTTATGCCCAGCTGGACTTCTAAAAAAAAAAAATTGACTGAGCTCCTCCTCCACCCTCATCTACCATAATGCTCAGGATCAACTTTAGTCTGCTCAGAAGTATCTTCAACAAGTCACAATGTACGACCCCCATCATCGTCCTGCCGCAGGGCTGGGTTCGAAACTCGACCAGGTCGTCACGCTCGGTACCCCTTCCCAACCCTCCCCATTAGGGTTCGGACACTGCGTCAGATTCCCGCCACAGGTTTTACCCCACAGTGGGTTCACCCACACACTTCCTCCTCCTTCTCCACCCACACACACCCCCTTCCAACTCGCAACGACCTACCTACCTCTCACCCTCACCCAGTCGTTCCACCCGTCTCCCAGTCCGTGGTCCGCGGCAGGTGGGCCGTGCGATGCTGCCGCTTGAGCAACGAAGTCAAGGGCGCCGCCAATAGTGCACTCCAGTGGCCGCCTTGCGTCCCGTTTTCTTTAATTGCTGAAGCGGTGACTGGTGCGGCCGGGTGCCAAGGCTGTGTGTACTGGCCTGGCAGGAGCAGGAGGAATGAGAAACAAGGGTCGGCGATGAAGAAGGAAGAAGAGGGGCGGGAGGGAATGGTAGTGGGAAGGAAATGGGAAGGCGGAGCAGGAAAGAGGAAGGAAAGGAAGAAGTCAAAAGGAGGATGGGAAGATGGCAGGAAGGAGAGAGAGAGAGAGAGAGAGAGAGAGAGAGAGAGAGAGAGAGAGAGAGAGAGAGAGATGATACGGTGGACCCGCAGACTTAGCACTTTAACTTTAGTCCGTGATGTATTTCAGCTGGGCAGAAGGTCGGTGTGCTACTGTGAAGGATATGATATTGTCCCTTAACGCTTGGATGAGGGTTTGGCAGTGAGGCAAGGCATTGTCTCACATGCTACGTGACAGGTGGCGCTGGGAGGTGGAGATGGGGGTTGGTGATGGTTTATATCTCGAGGAAATTGAGACGGGAGCACCACACACTTAACTGGTCCTTAAGGCTGGGTTTGTGTCCTGGGGAAGCTTGGCTGAGGACTAGACACTAATTGGTCCTTAAGGCTGGGGCTTGTGTCCTGGGGAAGCTGGGTTAAGGACCAGGTACTACATTAGCTGATCGTCGAGACTGGGGTTCGTGTCCTGGGGAAGCAGGGGTGAGGACCAGATTCTACACTAGCTGATCCTCGAGGCTGGGGCTTGTGGCCTGGGGATAGCTAGAGTGAAGACCAGACACTACCTAAGCAAGGTCCCGAAGGCCTGTTCCCGGGGCCCTGGGTTGTGGAAACAGACACTCCTACCTTAGACGAGCTCAGGGCAGTGTGACCAGTGGATTCCTGAAGTTCAGCCCATCAGAACCAGTCAGGTGATTATTCATTTGTGAGAATCGTGACAGCTCATGAGCGCATTTGGAAGCCACCCAGGAAAATAAATGTTTTGGTATATCTGTGAGGAAAACATTTCTGATATTCATCTAAATCATTATCCAGCGAGAAATCTCAATTTGATATGCAATTAGAAATTCAATGATATCACTTTGGTGTAAAAGTGACAACATGGGGGAATATTTTAGGATGAAATGTGTAAGAAAAGGTATACGTAAAACATTGTTTATAAAATTGTTCACTGTGCAAACGAGAGTCATTTACTGTACCATATATGTGGCCTCGAATAAACCGTGACTTGATCATAAAGTTTGAAGTAACATTTGGTGTCCATCCATCGAAGTGCACAGATTTCAGTTCCCAGTTATACTACACGAGGAGTCGTCTTCTGTCATAGCATTCAAATTCATCTTTGACTGTAAAGATCTCGGTTGAACCCGAAAGACAATGGAAAGCAGGAAAAGTTGTTCGCGTGGTTCTAGTATCAGTTGCAGAGGAGCATCTTGCGAGAACTCTTATAGATATCATTAACATACGTTCCCGAGCACAGGCCGCAGTTGCTCCTTGTGTAACAAACTGTGCTACATCTATTTACATGGAGGCAGAGTGGAACGTATCGTCTGCAAATTTCTCGCCCGTGAAAACAGTGCAGAGGAATTCTAAAGGGGAGAAAACCTTTGTAGACATACCCGCTTATTCACGAGCAGCCTCACTTCTTCCTCCTTAGGGTGATCAGATGGCAGATCAGCAAGCAGACAGTTCTTGCTCCTTGAGTGACCGATGTTTACAAACTTGCCTCGGGCAGGTAAGCAAGCAAACATCCTTCACGGTAAGACGTCGCTCTTTTACTTAATCTGACGAGACAATATTGAATCATTCTCTCCTCGAGGGCAGACAGTGTTTGCTTGTTTCCACTGAGGTCGAAGAGTGTAACTTCGTTTCTGGGCAAAGCCAGTCTTCGGCCGGAAGGTCAGTGGTGTATCTCGTTGGTTGTGACGAACACTCAAAACAGTATTCTGGTTAGATTGTTGGTTGTATTTGTGATAATTAAAGAATATATCGAGTTTCTCCGGTTGCTGGGTTTTCTTTACATCTAATTTTGTTGTGCTGTTACCTCAGAACAGTCGAGGGTTTACCGTGTCATATCCATACCATAGGATTTGAGTATACTGCACCATTAGCTTGTCAAATGAAAGTAAATTCCTTGTGCTTAGCTTGCGGCACTGAAAGAGTCAGTGTGCCTTCGGCTGACATCCTTGGGGGAAACAAATGCTATAAGTAAGGTTACTGTGGGAGAACTTACAATGCTGTGTTTCCATGATATGACTAGAATAGTTTATTACAGTATGTTATCCAAGTACAACACTGGGGAGTTATCTCTGTAAGTGGCTCACACCGTTGTAGGTAAGCACTTACGCACACACACACACACACACACACGCACACACATGTACAGACAAACACTCATATTAATATTATCAAATATATTATAATTTGTGAATAGTTTTTCAGACTGTTTTGTACAAGTTTGATTTTATCTCGTAATTGCATAGGCTGATCAGCATAAGCATGAATATAGATTATTGTTTCCTATATCTACATCAGAAATTTGTCTAAGAATGAGTCTTTTCCACGTAGAATATTTCATGACTTTGAAGTGAATTAGATTTGTAAGTTCTAGATTTATAGGATAGAGATGTTAATGTCATTTATGAAATATGCCTTCATTCAGAAAATACAGGGAGGAAGGTCTCTACATAATTTGTGTGTACTGTACTTGCAGAGTCAACCCAATCTATCATGATGAAGAGACAGAGGTCAGAGAGGGCGAGGAAGGCGAGAGCCAGACAACCCAGGTGGACCAGCAGAAGGCAGGAAACCTACCAGAGTCTCCACCTACTGACCGAAGCTCTGTGCGCTCCTCTGGCTATGGCTCTAAGGAGACTGACTCTGCCTCTGAGAGGTCAGATGCTCATGAAGAAGAGGAGATACTGGGAGCAGAGGTTGAGGCTGCCCTCAGGTCGACCTCATCCCCTTCCTCTCGAAATGGTCCAAACCTGACAGGTCCAAACACGAAAGGAGTAGTAACTGGGAAAGTAGGTGGAGAGGGCAAGGGCTTACAGTCAGTTGCTCAAACTATGGTGTCATTTGAAGCCTCAGCGAACTCAGGCAAAGACACACCTGCTGTGATATCTATTGGAGGCAAACCAGTGGCAACAATTGTCACTCAGCACCCACAGTTTGTCCGTGCCATTGAGGTGGGAATCCGTCGTACCCGCTCCCTAGAGACATTTAATCAGCAGCATGTAGCACAGGATTCTGGTTCATCAACAGTGCCACGACCCATATGGCCACGAGTGAACAGTCTTGACGGTAATCTACAACGACAGTCTAGAAGAAACCAGGTGCAAGAATCGTTGGCCTCACCAGGGTCTGAAAATGGACAAGTTCCAAATCCAATTGACATAGTAAAACAGGATTTGCGGTATGTGACATCCATAGCTGTAACTCCTCTACGATTCCTCTCGCGTGCCAAGACTTCTAACCCTGGGTACCCCAGAGAGATGCCTGTGAGTGCCAATACTTCAAGCCACCTTCCTACTGCTTCCTTAACGAGACAACTGGAGCTACGAGCTGGTGATGTTGGGGACTCTAGTGTTGCAAGGTACTTTGGAGGTGAGCAGCCTATATCCAGCTATGCCCTCATGTCTCTGCAGCCTGATTCACTGGTGACCGAAGACACACTCCGGATGATGAGATATAGTAAAGATGATGATCTTGAGGAGATGGACTATGAGTCACCTATACAGGTGACTCAGAAAGAGCCATCTCCTCCTTTACCAGACTTCAGCCAAATTGTGTACACAAGAGGGGTGTTTGCCACGTTAAACAGAGCTGCCTCACTTAGTACCAAAGACATTGTTAAACCTTCATACAAAACAAGAAGTAGGAGCTTAGACATTTCTTTACCTAGCCAGAAAGCTTGTGCCAAAAAGAGGGGATTAACAACTGTGACAGACTTATGGGAAAAGAGTGGTTTAAAAACTAATGGTAGAAAACTTGTAGTTAATGTTAATGGTTTATTGAGTGATAGGGTAGAAAATCGTGAGGATGCAGCATTAAAGACTTCTGAAGGAAGTAGTGTAGAACAGCTGAGAAGTTTTCGATCAGCAATGACAACTAATGAAAGGCGTGAAGCGCGATTGGAAAGTGACACTACAAACTTTACTAACCGAACCTCTAACACATTTGAAGATTTCAGCAGCTTAGACCACAAGTGTTCTAGTCATCAGTCCATGGATACCAAGTCTTCTGGCAGTTATGGTGAGGTTAGTGATGATGCTGTGATTGGAATTGATAACCCTGCTTTTCTAGATGACAATGGACACCCGAGAAGTCCCAGCCCGCCACCTGCCATCCAACTCAATGGAAAGCCCATTTTGTCTGCCAACAAATTCTTAGATCCGGACAAACTTGCTGAATTTCAGAAGAAAATAAGTGAAAAACTCCAGGGGGCACCTTCGCACCGTATGCAGTGGTTAGACTTGGATGAGATCGTTGTGGAAGATGCTGCAGATAAGCATGAGAGGCGAGTCAAGTTTACTGCTGACACAGTCAACCCAGGCAGTTTAGAACGAAGAGTATCAAATGCTTACCAGGGCAATAGGCGCTCTCCCCCACCAGGCAGAGCATTTAGAGCTTTTCAAGATGATGATGTTGAAGCACTGGAAGGAAAGCTGCTTCAGGATGTTGCATTGGAGCCTTCAAACCTAACTGCTAATGATACCGACTACAAAGGGATATGGGCAATTTCTCAAAGCTACCGTGACAGATTCCAGGTAAGGAAGGCTCCAAATGAATTAAAACCCTAGTATTGCTTTAGTTTTAGTTACAATTATTATAATAGTAATTAATCATTAGTAACATAAATACTGGCAGTTGTTATTTTATTACCACCATTGTCTTTATTGGTCTTCAAAAAGTCTACAATTCACTAATGGGCTTATGACCAAACTTTGCTAATGTCAAATGATTCATTTTACTCAATGTATATTTCCCCTCAACTTTTTAAAGTTGGTTTTGAATAGGATTTCCCAGATGGTCAGACATAACCAAGAAAATTCTTGTGTATTAAAAACCTAATTTCTTTATATTTTCCAATCAAAAATTCTGTACATCCAGCAACTTAGATTTGGTACCACCTCTTAGTCTTTCTTTGTTTATAATCACCTTATTACCAATTTCTATGGAAGAGTCCTGGCGTTACCCAAGACCACTTTTTAAAGGCTCCTGCAGTCCAAGGCTGTGCCACTTCTAATAGCAGGCATATCAACTCTTTTGGAGTGAGAAATTCTTTAATGAGACTGTAGTCCCCTTGATACAGCCTCATCAAAAGTGACTTTCATTGGCAGTGTAACCTATTCCAGGTGGAGCCTCGTAACATCAGTTCCACCACTCATTAAAGAAATGTCATATCGTTTCTTACAGATTAACCTAAAAAGCCCAACATTTCACACACAGCTTCAACTTTTTGCATTTACTAGAGCTCTCGAATTGCTTTCAACTGCTGTTTTTTTGCAGAGACTTCTTGATTTATGTGATAATTATATTCTTGGAAATGATGAAAATAAAAAATGCATTCACTAAATAATATTGATAATTATATTCTTGGAAATGTTGATGAAAATAAAAAATGCATTCACTAGATAATATAACTAATGGAGCAAAGGGGGTTTCTTTATCTGTAAAACAGTACAAAATATTATATGAGTGAAAAACTTTAGTATATGTGTACCAGAAAATATAGAATGGTACAATATACATATTTCACAATGAATGATATCAATGAAAATGGAAAATAACCAAACTTTGAATCCAGATGCAGTCTTCTCTTCATGGGAATTGTATGTCCTCGAAGGTATTCTTTTCCAAAATAATCTAGTCTCATCCATGTTAAAAATCTGCCTACAAGAATAACTGCCTTTCTTAATATTGGTCTTCAGGGTTTCAGGGAAATTTTCAGCAGCAACAACATCAGCTGAAGCAACCTCACCAGTCATCTTGATGATGGGAACACTATTATGAGTTTAATGTTCGACCCATGCATTGGACATTTATTTGTTCCATTCTCCCCAAAATCAAAAAACTTCAGGAATATTAGGTCTTAGATGCACTGATTAATCTTCCATCCGTGGCATTTTCCTAGATCTCTGCACTATCACAAATAGTCCTATATCTCTGTTGCTTGTTTCCAGTAGGAACTCCCTTAAGGGGGTGGGCAAAGCAATACTCTCACTCCAGTGCCGCTTCTTAGTCTTTGGTGCCTTACCCTTAACTGGCCACTGGCAGAGGACAACTCTAGCGCATTGTTTGCAAAGGCTCCAACCTAATGTTCTTGCTGATTACATTTATGTAATGCTCCTGCCTATTTACTAAGTCCAAGGACATGCTTAATGTCAACTTTTCATTTTCCACTCATAATATTTGAGCACACCCGTCTTAACCTCAGTCATGATTGCCTTATGCTTCTTATTACCACTTGTAACAAGATGATTTAAAAGATGCTTTGGTCACATGATGCAAGGGGCAAAACACGTGCAATAATTAGTATACTGCAGCATAGTATACTATAGCAGTCAATGACCATAGACTGTATTCATGCTATGCGAACAAATGCTTGCACAGCACTGGCAACAGCACACCACCACATTGTCAGCCAATTGATGCTCATGTTATTTCAAACTACAGCCTGCATGAATTGAAAAAAAGTGTAAATGGTATGTTGCTATATTAAGAAAAGATGGTGTAAATCAAATACACATAAATTGAGAAATATCTGTATAAATTGAGGATACCTGTATTACTCTTTTCTCAAACTGTTTCCCTTTTCCATCCTTACTGGCCACCACTTCCCAATCCTGATTTCCTTAAAAAAGTTACTTTTCCTAAATGATATTACTACACTTACTTTGCCAGTCTCTGAAATACAACAAAATTACATTTACCTATGATTACCTCATGTGTTATTTTCTTTAAACAGATTTATTCACCAGTCCATTCATTTCTTTTTTACAGGGCTACTAGAACATCACCCACATACTGTAATGATAATGTTAATGATAATTTACTCAAAAGATGATGGTTCCAGCAACAAAAATGGTACTGTAATTTGCAGTGATAGTAATAATGATGATTATCAGTCATCATCCTTTGCTTCAGCTATCATATTCAGTAAATTATCAGCTACATCAGTTAATATGTACATTATACATGTTAGAGAAAGAACAATTAACAGTTCACTGCTGCAGTAGAAGAATATGTTTGCAAATCTGTGTACCTGCAACTCTGGTATTTTTTCAAGTGTAAAAGAGTTTTCAGCCAGAGGACCACATGTGACCATCTTCAGTGCAAAAATGGAAGAGTGCATGGCTTAACTTTTTCAGGAGGCACCTCCAGGAACAGTGGGTCGTGGAAAGCGTCAAAAGTTGTGGGAGACCTATTACGGTACAGCGGGTACAATGGACCGGACTCTTCCAAGGCATCTGGCTCCACATCCAAACAGCCAGGCACCCTTCTGTGGTGTATGTTGATGTTTTGTTCATATTCTTGTTCATTGAAACACTTCTTACAGTGACACCAAAGTTTTTCTCTGCAGATCTTGTCCAAATACCATGATTATGTCAGATGTAAGATCATTTTCTTTTAAGGCTGTCACATTGCTAAGAGATTGTTTATTTCAGTAAATAAATTATGTGTTGCATGTCATTTGTATGTGTTGAGTGTAAAAGAAATTCATGATAATTTAGGTAGGATGTGATGAAATATGCCATAGACAGTGCCTTTCATAATCTGCAGTCTTGATTCATAATGTTTCAGCTGTTAAATTCAAATCAGTGTTATTTTCATATTAGGAGACAAAAATAGGGCAGATGGGTAGAAATGATATGTGCATGGGGAGAAGGAGGTGCCTTTTTATGTGTGGTAGGGTGGTAATGGGAATGGATGAAAGCAGTAAGCATGAATATGTACATATGTATACATGTTTGTGTCTTTGTATGTATATGTATGTTTATGTTGAAATGTATAGGTATGTATATGTGCGTGTGTGGGTGTTTATGTATATACATGTGTATGTGGGTGGGTTGGGCCATTCTTTCATCTGTTTCCTTGCGCTTTCTTGCTAACAGGGGAGACACCGACCAAGTATAATAATAATGATAATGATGAATAATATATGGAAAGGTCTGTGGGGCCTGGATGTGGATAGGGAGCTGTGGTTTTGGTGCATTACACATGACAGCTAGAGACTGAGTGTGAACAAATGTGGCCTTTTTTTTGTATATTGTCCTGGTGCTACCTCGCTGATGCAGGGGGTAGCAATGCTGTTCCCTGTGGGGCAAGATGGCACCGGAAATGGATAAAGACATGCAAGTATAAATATGTACATGTGTATATATATATGTATATGCCTGTAGACATGATCCCACTCATCCGTGATGATAGTATGAAGGTGAAATCGCACTTCAGTAGTTCATACAATTTTATTTAACGTAATTTTACGTAATTTTTCTATACATGAGGCACGGCATGTTTCATGGAGACACTCCACCTCATCAGGTGTGAGTACTTAACAAAGTTATTTAAATCCCAGTATCACACTTGAGTCCTGCCATCTAGCACCAATCAGTACCAACTTTTACCTTTGTGATTATCATATGTGTTAAGTCCTGGTCTGAAAGCAAGTTAGTAAACACAAAACCTTCCCCAACTATCAAACTGATCAACCATCTCCAAGCCCTCAGGTGTTTAAAACTCATCAGAATCGCTCATATTATTTGCTGAGAAATTCTGCAGTTCTGTTTGGCTTCTTTCCATTTTCCGTATCATAATTGGAAAAAAGGGTTGTCCTGCCAAGTTAGTTGATTAGGGATAAGGACAAGTGAGATAACCAGTGTGTGCAAGATGAAACATTGGATCACAGAAACAAGGTGAGGGAGAAATCTTTAAGATGACATTGAACACAGTTTATGGCAGACCATTTAGTGTGTCTCAGATGAACATGGCTAGATAGTTAGAATAGGAGTTGGTTTTACTGGAAAGATACATTTCTATACTGACTTGGACCAAAAGTCATGTAGGACTATCCTTGTCCTTCACAGAAAGCAGTTGGGATTAATCCATTTCAATATATTATTGACCTAACTGTACAACCAGTCCTATACAGGTCAGCCTAAAAAATGAAAGTAATAACCATTTGTGATCTTTTATGTGTCCCTTGACATAGGTCAGTTAGATATACTAGTCTGTCTCCTACAGAATGCCTCATGCATCTTTCCTCACTCATTCTCTCCTTGTGACCAAACCATTTCAAAACACCCTCTTCTGCTCTCTCAACCACACTCTTTTTATTACCACACATCTCTCTTACCCTTTCATTTCTTACTCGATCAAACCACCTCACACCACATATTGTCCTCAAACATCTCATTTCCAGCACATCCACCCTCCTCCGCACAGCTCTATCTATAGCGCACGCCTCGCAACCATATAATATTGTTGGAACCACTATTCCTTCAAACAAACCAATTTTTGCTTCCCAAGATAACGTTCTCGACTTCCACACATTTTTCAATGCTCCCAGAACTTTTACCCACTCCCCCACCCTATGATTCACTTCAGCTTCCATGGTTCCATCCGCTGCCAAATCCACTCCCAGATATCTAAAACACTTCACTTCCTCCAGTTTTTCTTCATTCAAACTTACCTCCCAATTGACTTGTCCCTCTACCCTACTGTACCTAATAACCTTGCTCTTATTCACATTTACTCTCAGCTTTCTTCTTTCACATACTTTACCAAACTCAGTCACCAGCTTCTGCAGTTTCTCACCCAAATCAGCCACCAGCGCTGTATCATCAGCGAACAACAACTGACACACTTCCCAAGCTCTCTCATCCACAACAGACTGCATACTTGCCCCTCTTTCCAAAACTATTGCATTCACCTCCCTAACAACCCCATCCATAAACAAATTAAACAACCATGGAGACATCACACACCCCTGCCGCAAACCTACATTCACTGAGAACCAATCACTTTCCTCTCTTCCTACACGTACACATGCCTTACATCCTCGATAAAAACTTTTCACTGCTTCTAACAACTTGCCTCCCACACCATATATTCTTAATACCTTCCACAGAGCATCTCTATCAACTCTATCATATGCCTTCTCCAGATCCATAAATGCTACATACAAATCCATTTGCTTTTCTAAGTATTTCTCACATACATTCTTCAAAGCAAACACCTGATCCACACATCCTCTACCACTTCTGAAACCACACTGCTCTTCCCCAATCTGATGCTCTGTACATGCCTTCACCCTCTCAATCAATACCCTCCCATATAATTTACCAGGAATACTCAACAAACTTATACCTTTGTAATCTGAGCACTCACTCTTATCCCCTTTGCCTTTGTACAATGGCACTATGCATGCATTCCGCCAATCCTCAGGCACCTTACCATGAATCATACATACATTAAATAACCTTACCAACCAGTCAACAATACAGTCACCCCCTTTTTTTAATAAATTCCACTGCAATACCATCCAAACCTGCTGCCTTGCCGGCTTTCATCTTCCGCAAAGCTTTTACTACCTCTTCTCTGTTTACCAAATCATTTTCCCTAACCCTCTCACTTTGCACACCACCTCGACCAAAACATACATTTATATTTATTTATTTATTTTGCTTTGTCGCTGTCTCCCGCGTTTGCAAGGTAGCGCAAGGAAACAGACGAAAGAAATGGCCCAACCCACCCCCATACACATGTATATACATACATGTCCACACACGCAAATATACATACCTATACATCTCAATGTACACATATATATACACACACAGACACATACATATATACACATGCACACAATTCACACTGTCTGCCTTTATTCATTCCCATCGCCACCTCGCCACACATGGAATAACAACCGCCTCCCCCCTCAAGTGTGCGAGATAGCGCTAGGAAAAGACAACAAAGGCCACATTCGTTCACACTCAGTCTCTAGCTGTCATGCAATAATGCCCAAAACCACAGCTCCCTCTCCACATCCAGGCCCCACACAACTTTCCATGGTTTACCCCAGACGCTTCACATACCCTGCTTCAATCCACTGACAGCACGTCAACCCCGGTATACCACATCGATCCAATTCACTCTATTCCTTGCCCGCCTTTCACCCTCCTGCATGTTCAGGCCCCGATCACTCAAAATCTTTTTCACTCCATCTTTCCACCTCCAATTTGGTCTCCCACTTCTCCTCATTCCCTCCACCTCCGACACATATATCCTCTTGGTCAATCTTTCCTCACTCATTCTCTCCATGTGCCCAAACCATTTCAAAACACCCTCTTCTGCTCTCTCAACCACGCTCTTTTTATTTCCACACATCTCTCTTACCCTTACATTACTTACTCGATCAAACCACCTCACACCACACATTGTCCTCAAACATCTCATTTCCAGCACATCCACCCTCCTGCGCACAACTCTATCCATAGCCCACGCCCTGCAACCATACAACATTGTTGGAACCACTATTCCTTCAAACATACCCATTTTTGCTTTCCGAGATAATGTTCTCGACTTCCACACATTCTACAAGGCTCCCAGGATTTTCGCCCCCTCCCCCACCCTATGATTCACTTCCGCTTCCATGGTTCCATCCGCTGCCAGATCCACTCCCAGATATCTAAAACACTTTACTTCCTCCAGTTTTTCTCCATTCAAACTTACCTCCCAGTTGACTTGCCACTCAACCATACTGTACCTAATAACCTTGCTCTTATTCACATTTACTCTTAACTTTCTTCTTTCACACACTTTACCAAACTCAGTCACCAGCTTCTGCAGTTTCTCACATGAATCAGCCACCAGCGCTGTATCATCAGCGAACAACAACTGACTCACTTCCCAAGCTCTCTCATCCACAACAGACTTCATACTTGCCCCTCTTTCCAAAACTCTTGCATATATATATATATATATATATATATATATATATATATATATATATATATATATATATCCCTGGGGATAGGGAGAAAGAATACTTCCCACGTATTCCCTGCGTGTCGTAGAAGGCAACTGAAAGGGAAGGGAGCAGGGGGCTGGAAATCCTCCCCTCTCATTTTTTTTTTTAATTTTCCAAAAGAAGGAACAGAGAAGCAGGCCAGGAGAGAATATTCCCTCAAAGGCCCAGTCCTCTGTTCTTAACGCTACCTCGCTAATGTGGGAAATGGCGAATAGCTCTCTCATCCACAACAGTATGAATTATGTACATGTGTTATATGTATATGTCTGTGTGTGTATATATATATGTATACATTGAGATGTATAGGTATGTATATTTGCTTGTGTGGACATGTATGTATATATATGTGTATGTGGGTGGGTTGGGCCATTCTTTCGTCTGTTTCCTTGCGCTACCTTGCTAACGCGGGAGACAGCGACAAAGCAGAATGAAAAAAAAATATTATTTATCTATCTATTGTTCTTCATCGCTGTTTTCCGAGTGGAGTGGAGATATTTTAGTGCCATTGTAGTGGAGATATTGTGGTGCCATTGTAGTGGAGATATTGTGGTACCGTTGTAGTGGAGATATGTGGTGCCGTTGTAGCGAAGATGTTGTGGTGCAGTTGTAGCGGAGGTATTGTGGTGCCATTGTAGTGGAGATATTGTGGTGCCATTGTAGTGGAGATATTTTGGTGCCGTTGTTGTGGAGATATTGTGGCACCATAGTAGCGGACGTACAATAGTGCCATAGTCATAGACATACAGTGGTACCATAGTATTCAAGATGTGGTGCCATACTAGTGGAGATACTGTGATGCCTTGTTAGTGGACATATGTTGTCATTGTAGAGGATATACTGTGGTGCAATAGTAGTGGAGACACTGTGGAGCACAAGGAATGGTTATTGGTAGTCATGTGCATTTGCTGAAGTGCCATAGTAGTGGTGTTATTGTGGTGCTGATATAGTGGAGATATTGTGGTTGCATGGAAGTAGAGATGTTGTAGTGCCTCAGGGGAGATATATCCTCTTTCTCAATTTTCCTCACTCATTCTCTCCATGTGACCAAACCATTTCAAAACACCCTCTTCTGCTCTCTCAACCACACTCTTTTTATTACCACTTATCTCTGTTACCACTTACTCTCTTATCTCATGGGTATGTTTTGAGATGTTTGAGGACAATATGTGGTGTGAGGTGGTTTGATTGAGCAAGTAATGAAAGGGTAAGAGAGATAAGTGGTAATACAAAGAGTGTGGTTGAGAGAGCAGAAGAGGGTGTTTTGAAATGGTTTGGTCACATGGAGAGAATGAGTGAGGAAAGATTGACAAAGAGGATATATCTCCCCTGTGGCACTACAATATTTCTACTACCATGCAACCACATTATCTCCACTATATCAGCACCACAATAACTCCACTACTATGGCACTTCAGCAAATGCACATGACTACCAATAGCCATTCATTGTGCTCCACAGTGTCTCCACTACTATTGCACCACAGTATATCCTCTACAATGACAACATATGTCCACTAACAAGGCATCACAGTATCTCCACTAGTATGGCACCACATCTTGAATACTATGGTACCACTGTATGTCTATGACTATGGCACTATTTTACATCCACTACTATGGCGCCGCAATATCTCCACTACAACGGCACCACAGTATCTCCACTACAGTGGCACCACAATATCTCCACTACAATGACACCAAAATATCTCCACTACAACGGCACCACAATATCTCCACTACAATGGCACCACAATCCCTCCGCTACAACTGCATCACAACATCTTCGCTACAATGGCACCACATATCTCCACTACAACGGTACCACAATATGTCCACTACAATGGCACCACAATATCTCCACTACAACAGCACCAAAATATCTCCACTACAATGGAACCACAATATCCCCACTACAATGGCACCAAAATATCTATACTACACCAGCGCCACAATATCACCACTAAAACGGCACTACAATATCTCCATTAATACAGAACCATAGTTCTGGTGGATTGTTTTGGCCTTTAAGCTACAAAATCCACCAACTGAAGAATCTTAACACCTTCTTAAGGCGTTGAAAATAATTCTAAGACCACACTCTATTCATTTGGCCCAAGGTCCATAGTATGCCCACTTCAACTACTGTGGCACCCCAATATCTTCGACTATGGCACTACTATCGCCCCACAATATCTCCACTGCAATGGCACAATATCACAATTATGGCACTGCAATATCTCAACTACTACTGCAACACAGTATGTCCACTACTATTACACCATACGAAGTCCAACACTATGATGGTACCACAACAACTGCATGTCTAAATAGTAAGGCACCTTAGTATGTCCACTACTATAGCACTACAGTATGTCTTCTATATAATACCCATTTACATCTACTCATAAAGAACCACAATATCTCCAATAGTTTGACATCACATCCTGTCCTCTACAAATGTACCTTATTACGTCCACTAATCAACTCAAGATATCCACTATTACAACAACATATCAAGGCCAATATTCTGGCATATGTTCACTATAAACCAATATTTCATGTTAACTATATATTACGCATGTCGCTTATTAGCACACATGACCACTAAAGATATATCACAATCAAAAATGCAACACATTCAGCTTGGTCAGCAATACCCAGCGGGACAACCCGTGGTCATAAACATTATCCAGGTTCCCCCAGACCTCCTCAGCTAGACTTTACCCTTCTTGTCTGCTGGTGCACCTATGCAAAATCTTGGGGCATGCTAGAATCCCTTATACAGTGGTAACTATCACCCAAACTGCTACAATGGTCCTGGCCCCAATGGGTTTAATGCCCAAAACCCCCCCAATACTTATCCCCAGTAGACCGAGGAAAGCATGGACTGTGAATCTGATACAACTTACGTGTGCCCAAGCCAGACAAATCGACGCCATGGGATTGGAAGTAGCACATCCAGTACAACTTTTAGCCCATCCCCCCCCAAAGTGTTTAAGGAACAGAACTCCCCAAATACCTATCCCCAGTACACAGAGGAGGATATGGACGTTGAATCTGATATACATTATGTGTACCCAAGCCAGACAAATAGACATCCTAGGATTGGAAACGGCACATCCAATGCAACTACTAGCCTGTTCCCCCCCAATGCGTTTACGGTACAGAAACCCCCAAATAATTATCCCCAGTACACCAATGAGAGCATGGAAGTTGATGATATGAATTGCGTGTACCCAAGCGCGACAAATGGACACCATGGAATTGGAAACAGCACATCCAGTGCAACTACTAGCCTGTTCCCCCCCAATGTGTTTAAGGCCTACAACCCCTCAAATACCTATCCCCAATAGACAGAGGAGAGTATGGACACTGAACCTGATATACATTATGTGTACCCAAGCCTGACAAATAGACATCCTGGGATTGGAAACGGCACATCCAATGCAACTACTAGCCTGTTCTCCCCCAATGCGTTTATGACCAAGAACCCCCCAAATACTTATTCCCAGTAGACCGAGGAGAGTATGGATGTTGAACCTGGCACGAATTACGTGTACCCAAGCTCGACAAATGGACGTCCTTGGACTGGAAATGGCATACCCAGTGCAACTACTAGCCTGTTCTCCCCCAATGCGTTTAAGATCAAGAACCCCCCAAATACTTATCCCCAGTAGACCGAGGAGAGTATGGATGTTGAACCTGATGTGAATTACGTGTACCCAAGCCAAACAAATGGACATCCTTGGATTGCAAACGGCACATCCAGTGTAACTACTAGCCTGTTCTCCCCCAATGCGTTTAAGGCCAAGAACCCCCCAAATACTTATCCCCAGTAGACCGAGGAGAGTATGGATGTTGAACCTGATGTGAATTACGTGCACCCAAGCCAAACAAATGGACATCCTTGGATTGCAAACGGCACCTCCAGTGTAACTACTAGCCTGTTCTCCCCCAATGCATTTAAGGTCAAGAACCCCCCAAATACTTATCCCCAGTAGACCAAGGAGAGTATGGACATTAAACCTGATACGAATTACATGTACCCACGCCCGACAAATGGACATCCTGGGATTGGAAACAGCACATCCAATGCAACTACTAGCCTGTTCTCCCCAAATGCGTTTAAGGCCAAGAACCCTCCAAATACTTATCCCCAGTAGACCAAGGAGAGTATGGACGTTAAACCTAATAGGAATCATGTGTACCAAAGCTCGACAAATGGACATCCTGGGATTGGAAACGGCACATCCAATGCAACTACTAGCCTGTTCTCCCCCGATGCATTTAAGCCCAAGAACCTCCCAAATACTTATCCCCAACAGTGGCCTTTGCCAATGAACAACCCCTGTAACACTGCTCCCCATCCAGGCTTGGTCAACGAACCCCAGAACAACGTTCCCCAGCCAGGCTTGGATAACACTGTTCCTCCGCAGTGGCCTATACCAATGAACACCAGCAACAACGTTCCCCAAAGTCCCCAGCTTTGCCCATCAAGTTACGAGATCGGTCGCCATGGCAGAAAATCAACCAAAAGGATGAGACCAAACAATGAAATGCAAGATGCAGTGTGAAGACAAAAACCACTCCCATCCTCAACAAAAATAAATCAAGCAATAAGCGAAAGGCAACTTGGAAGGGGGGAGGCAGAAGGTCAAGATTCAATGCCCACTGAAACGTTCAATGAGCTGAGGGGAGGAGAGTGATATAATGGCACTTTTTACCAATCACGGATATACATTTTTATTTACAAGGCTGCATTTATAGTCTCCATTTACTTTATTCCATTCAGTTACACCACTCTTTGGTAATATCAAGAGACAAATATATATTTTTCAAAGTTTCTAGTTTAATTTCCTATTATATGCTGCAGCTGCTCTCTCCCCACTTCTAACGAACTGTTCATCGTCTAGGACCCTACACCATCACGTTATTAAATCTTTTCTCACTCTTCTCATCTTCAAAGTCGGTATAGCTAAAACCTCTAGCAAATCTAAAGCCTCTAACTCAGTTCTCACTTCTGGTGCAGCAAATTTAAGGCCTCTAGCTTTCCTCCAACTCAGCTCTCATAATTCTGGTAACATCTATCTTGCTCTCTTCTACACCTTCTCTATTAGTTCTCTGGGATTCATTACATATCGTGAGAAAACTTGAGAAACGTATCCTAGTTTAGGCCTTATGTATGCCGTGGACTGCTTACTGAATATTTCCTTATCCAAGAACTTGAATGCAGTTCTACTATTTGCTAGTAGACAGTTGGTTTCCTCAACTATTCTCCAAAGGTGGGATTATGGTAATAGGTTAGGAACAAAATGATTGACAAGTCTTTCTCACATACAGATTCCTACAATGTTTCCTGATTTACAATAACCATATCTTAGTTTTCTTTTACTGTGAGTCACCTTCATTATTTCAAATTCAATTGGGTTTAACTTCATCAACCATGTATCAAATCAACTTTGAAGTCTATTATGGTTTCCTTTTAAGTTGATGCAATCCTCTATGCATTTCACTTCTGCCATAACACCCCCACATTGCCTTTCCATTATCTGCAAACATATTCAGGAAGAAGTTCATACCTTCAGGCAGATTATTCACAAAGATCAAAAACATTAATGGTAACAGAACAGAAACTGGCAACAATACACAACTTGTGACCATAACTTATTTTTAGGAGGCTCATGTGACATGCGTTGTTTGTTTGCTTCCACTAAGATATGAATTATCAATAAATCCAACAATGCCCGATGATCCTCTTTCCCACTCACATATGTGTACTTTTGTGTCTCTGGTTTTAAACGAAGTATTCTGAATCACTAACCCTTTCTCTACATACAATTCTACAAGCTGTTCACCATTTCCATTCTCCTTATAGAAGGATTATACCCTCAACTGCCACACCACTCACCTCTGCATACCTAATATCCTATGCTAAAACTCCTGACTCACTCACTCAGCTGCCTGCAAAACGCTTGCCTCATAATCTTTCTTCTCATGGCCATGTGCATAAGTACGAATAATCATGCGTCTCTTGCAATCCTCATTCAGTTTCACCTACATCAGCCAAGAGCTGACTTCCTAACTAATGTGGGAAATGAAATAGAACACATAATGCCCTACAGCAGCAAGGATTCAAACCAGAACCTTTTATGTGGTAGATGGGAACACTAACCACTCAGCCATGATTGCCCCTAACAGGGAAATGACTATCCAATCACAAACAATTGAATACCCTTTGTCTTAAATCCATCAGCAATGGGGTCTAGAGACTAAGTGTGAAAAAATGTGACCCTTTTTTTCCTGTTTTCCTTGTGCTACCTCGCTGAAGCAGGGAGTAGCGATACCGTTTCTTGTGGGGCGGGGTAGTGTTAGGATTGGGTGAACGCAAGACAGTACGAATAATGTACATGTGTAAATATGTATATATCCACATATATGCATGTATATGTGTATATATGTGAAATGTTCATGTATGTATATGTAAGTGTAAGGGTGTGTTTATGCATACATGTGTGTATATAAGTGGATGGGGCACTCTTCATCTGTTTCGTGGTGCTACCTCACTGACGCGAGAAACAACAATCAATAAATATAATAATAATAATAATTATAATAATAATAGTAATAATAATGATAATAATAATAATAATAATAATAATAATAATAATAATAATAATAGTAGTAGTAGTAGTAGTAGTAGTAGTAATAATAATAATAATAATAATAATAATAATAATAATAATAATAATATTAATAATAATAATAACATTAATAATAATAATTTTTTTTTTTTTTTTTTTGCTTTGTCGCTGTCTCCCGCGTTTGCGAGGTAGCGCAAGGAAACAGACAAAAGAAATGGCCCAACCCACCCCCATACACATGTATTTACATACGTCCACACACGCAAATATACATACCTACACAGCTTTCCATGGTTTACCCCAGACGCTTCACATGCCTTGATTCAATCCACTGACAGCACGTCAACCCCGGTATACCACATCGCTCCAATTCACTCTATTCCTTGCCCTCCTTTCACCCTCCTGCATGTTCAGGCCCCGATCTTACAAAATCTTTTTCACTCCATCTTTCCACCTCCAATTTGGTCTCCCTCTTCTCCTTGTTCCCTCCACCTCCGACACATATATCCTCTTGGTCAATCTTTCCTCACTCATTCTCTCCATGTGCCCAAACCATTTCAAAACACCCTCTTCTGCTCTCTCAACCACGCTCTTTTTATTTCCACACATCTCTCTTACCCTTACGTTACTTACTCGATCAAACCACCTCACACCACACATTGTCCTCAAACATCTCATTTCCAGCACATCCATCCTCCTGCGCACAACTCTATCCATAGCCCACGCCTCACAACCATACAACATTGTTGGAACCACTATTCCTTCAAACATACCCATTTTTGCTTTCCGAGATAATGTTCTCGACTTCCACACATTCTTCAAGGCTCCCAGAATTTTCGCCCCCTCCCCCACCCTATGATCCACTTCCGCTTCCATGGCTCCATCTGCTGCCAGATCCACTCCCAGATATCTAAAACACTTCACTTCCGCCAGTTTTTCTCCATTCAAACTCACCTCCCAATTGACTTGACCCTCAACCCTTCTGTACCTAATAACCTTGCTCTTATTCACATTTACTCTTAACTTTCTTCTTTCACACACTTTACCAAATTCAGTCACCAGCTTCTGCAGTTTCTCACATGAATCAGCCACCAGCGCTGTATCATCAGCGAACAGCAACTGACTCACTTCCCAAGCTCTCTCATCCCCAACAGAATTCATACTTGCCCCTCTTTCCAAAACTCTTGCATTCACCTCCCTAACAACCCCATCCATAAACAAATTAAACAACCATGGAGACATCACACACCCCTGCCGCAAACCTACATTCACTGAGAACCAATCACTTTCCTCTCTTCCTACACGTACACATGCCTTACATCCTCAATAAAAACTTTTCACTGCTTCTAACAACTTGCCTCCCACACCATATATTCTTAATACCTTCCACAGAGCATCTCTATCAACTCTATCATATGCCTTCTCCAGATCCATAAATGCTACATACAAATCCATTTGCTTTTCTAAGTATTTCTCACATACATTCTTCAAAGCAAACACCTGATCCACACATCCTCTACCACTTCTGAATCCACACTGCTCTTCCCCAATCTGATGCTCTGTACATGCCTTCACCATCTCAATCAATACCCTCCCATATAATTTACCAGGAATACTCAACAAACTTATACCTCTGTAATTTGAGCACTCACTCTTATCCCCTTTGCCTTTGTACAGTGGCACTATGCACGCATTCCATCAATCCTCAGGCACCTCACCATGAGTCATACATACATTAAATAACCTTACCAACCAGTCAACAATACAGTCACCCCCTTTTTTAATAAATTCCACTGCAATACCATCCAAACCCGCTGCCTTGCCGGCTTTCATCTTCCGCAAAGCTTTTACTACCTCTTCTCTGTTTACCAAATCATCTTCCCTAACCCTCTCACTTTGCACACCACCTCGACCAAAACACCCTATATCTGCCACTCTATCATCAAACACATTCAACAAACCTTCAAAATACTCACTCCATCTCCTTCTCACATCACCACTACTTGTTATCACCTCCCCATTTGCGCCCTTCACTGAAGTTCCCATTTGCTCCCTTGTCTTACGCACTTTATTTACCTCCTTCCAGAACATCTTTTTATTCTCCCTAAAATTTAATGATACTCTCTCACCCCAACTCTCATTTGCCCTTTTTTTCACCTCTTGCACCTTTCTCTTGACCTCCTGTCTCTTTCTTTTATACGTCTCCCACTCAATTGCATTTTTTCCCTGCAAAAATCGTCCAAATGCCTCTCTCTTCTCTTTCACTAATACTCTTACTTCTTCATCCCACCACTCACTACCCTTTCTAATCAACCCACCTCCCACTCTTCTCATGCCACAAGCATCTTTTGCGCAATCCATCACTGATTCCCTAAATACATCCCATTCCTCCCCCACTCCCCTTACTTCCATTGTTCTCACCTTTTTCCATTCTGTACTCAGTCTCTCCTGGTACTTCCTCACACAAGTCTCCTTCCCAAGCTCACTTACTCTCACCACCCTCTTCACCCCAACATTCACTCTTCTTTTCTGAAAACCCATACAAATCTTCACCTTAGCCTCCACAAGATAATGATCAGACATCCCTCCAGTTGCACCTCTCAGCACATTAACATCCAAAAGTCTCTCTTTCGCGCGCCTGTCAATTAACGCGTAATCCAATAACGCTCTCTGGCCATCTCTCCTACTTACATAAGTATACTGATGTATATCTCGCTTTTTAAACCAGGTATTCCCAATCATCAGTCCTTTTTCAGCACATAAATCTACAAGCTCTTCACCATTTCCATTTACAACACTGAACACCCCATGTATACCAATTATTCCCTCAACTGCCACATTACTCACCTTTGCATTCAAATCACCCATCACTATAACCCGGTCTCGTGCATCAAAACCACTAACACACTCATTCAGCTGCTCCCAAAACACTTGCCTCTCATGATCTTTCTTCTCATGCCCAGGTGCATATGCACCAATAATCACCCATCTCTCTCCATCAACTTTCAGTTTTACCCATATTAATCGAAAATTTACTTTCTTACATTCTATCACATACTCCCACAACTCCTGTTTCAGGAGTACTGCTACTCCTTCCCTTGCTCTTGTCCTCTCACTAACCCCTGACTTTACTCCCAAGACATTCCCAAACCACTCTTCCCCTTTACCCTTGAGCTTCGTTTCACTCAGAGCCAAAACATCCAGGTTCCTTTCCTCAAACATACTACCTATCTCTCCTTTTTTCACATCTTGGTTACATCCACACACATTTAGGCACCCCAATCTGAGCCTTCGAGGAGGATGAGCACTCCCCGCGTGACTCCTTCTGTTTCCCATTTTTTAGAAAGTTAAAAAAAAATACAAGGAGGGGAGGATTTCTGGCCCCCCGCTCCCGTCCCCTCTCAATCAATACCCTCCTATATAATTTCCCAGGAATACTCAACAAACTTATACCTCTGTAATTTGAGCACTCACTTTTATCCCCTTTACCTTTGTACACTGGCACTATGCAAGCATTCCTCCAATCCTCAGGTACCTCACCATGAGTCATACATACATTAATTAACCTTATCAACCAGTCAACAATACAGTCACCCTCTTTTTTAATGAATTCCACTGCAGTACCATCCAAACCCGCTGCCTTGCCGGCTTTCATCTTCCGCAAAGCTTTTACTACCTCTTCTCTGTTTACCAAATCATTCTCCCTAACCCTCTCACTTTGCTCACCACCTTGACCAAAACACCCTATGTCTGCCACTCTATCATCAAACACATTCAAAAAACCTTCAAAATACTCACTCCATCTCCTTCTCACATCACCACTACTTGTTATCACTTCCCCATTTGCCCCCTTCATTGATGTTCCCATTTGTTCCCTTGTCTTATGCACTTTATTTACCTCCTTCCAAAACATCTTTTCATTCTCTCTAAAATTCAATGATGCTCTTCACCCCAACTCTCATTTGCCCTCTTTTTTACCTCTTGCACCTTTCTCTTGACCTCCTGTCTCTTTCTTTTATACATCTCCCAGTCATTTGCATTATTTCCTGGCAAAAATTTTCCAAATGCCTCTCTCTTCTCTTTCACTAATAATCTTACTTCTTCATCCCACCACTCACTACCCTTTTTAATCTGCCCACCTCCTTTGCTTCTCATGCCACATGCATCTTTTGCACAAGTCATCACTGCTTCCTTAAATACACCCCATTCCTCCCCCACTCCCCTTACATCCTTTGTTCTCAACTTTTTCCATTCTGTACTCAGTCTCTCCTGGTACTTCCTCACACAATTCTGCTTCCCAAGCTCACTTACCCTCACCACTCTCTTCACCCCAGCATTCTTCTTTTCTGAAAACCTTTACAAATCTTCACCTTCGCCTCCACATGATAATGAAAAAGGAATAAGAGAAAGCACATGAGAATTTAGGAATAGCATTTAGCCAATATTCAGTTTGTAATGAGTTATTTTAGCATGAAAAAGCCACCTAATTTGTATATTTCTCTCCCTTTTTAGCCAGGAGCATGCCATGATTTCACACTGGACCTACGGCGCTCCGACAAACTCAGAAGACGATCTGTGGCACGGCAAAAGCGTCGCCGGTGTTATGCTATCGTAATAGTGTTTTTTGCCTTGTCTGTGTTTCTAGGTGTTATTGTTGCAGTCTCCCTGTACTACACCAAAGGGGAAAAGTTCTTTGGCTCCATGTAAACAAGATAGTCAAGGGTTTTTAATCTTTTTATAACAAAATAGCTTGCAGGTTCTTTGACTGTATTTAATGAAATACTTCTCAGGAGACAAATTATATCAGACGAAATTTCCTAGTTAGTCACTTTCATACATATACAGTGAATGCCTTTTATGCCAAATAAGTATTTGTGTATTAGATCTCTTTTGTCATACAAAAAAAAAATCCAAGATGTACCACAGCTGTTGCAAATGAAACAGTCTTATGAAGTGAGTTAGACAGGTCAATAGTTTTGGTAAGTTTACTCTGAGAATTGAAGGCAGACTAAGTATGGTGTCAAGTTTTATAAAGTAAGATGCCTATGCATCTCCAGTTTGGATAATCTTCACTATCTGTAAATTATGGTCACTCTGAAATGCTATAAATTAACAGCTAAAGGACTCATAAGTCTGACAATAAAAGTTTGTAATAATTTTAGGTATTTATGCAGGCTAGTTAAATAGATATAATGAGAGCTGTTATCATAATGTAAGAAAATTTGTATTTGCATTTGAACAAAGATCAAAAGATTTCTCTTACATCATATATAGATATATGATGAATGAGATTATCACCAGCCTTTCCAATAGCATTCTGCCTACCTTCATTTGTGACAAAGATTGTATATCAGTATTAAAAAAAAAGTCCAGTGAAAACTGGAGTGCTTTATTATGTATGGGATGGTTTATATAGAGAAACTGAAGGTAGCCAGTCTGAATAATCTTCATACTGCAGTTGGTAACTGTGCTTTAGATACTGTGTATCTTTTTATGCAAGTCATCATACTTCATGTCTAAAGATTTTTGTGTATGGCCCTATGCTAAATTTTCATTTATCACAAAGAATCCATTGAAATAACTGGCATGGTTTCAGGGCAGAAGGACAGTGGTACTATATCAAGTGGTATAGAAGTAAATTAGTGTGAAAAGCACAGAATATGGAAGTTCCTTAGTTAACAAGATGAGTATTATGATATACAGGGCAGCTAAACACATTTTTGCCAAGGATCTGTCTCAAAAGGTTTCCACAAGTTATAGCGGTCAGGGAGGCATAGTGTCAAACATTCTTGTCTGTATGTTTTTTATATAGCTTTCCTTAACTGTATGAATAATAATGTTAAATACCGAAGGGAGAGTGTTACTTTAATGTAAAGTCATTCCTAAACTCCGTCCAGTTGTAAATAAATCAGTAGATGTAAGAATGTAATCTGAACTTGTCATCTGATATTTGTCTATGAACAGTGTCTTAATTTTTCTTTGTATAATAGTGTTTTATTCTTAGACTAGTTCCACCACTGTTATAAATCTTTCAGTTGTATTCCTGCTTTATGTAATATGGCAGCCTCAATTACATTTACTGTAATTCTCATCTAGTGGTTGTGATTTTACTAAAGTTCCTTAGTTTTACTGCTTTAGAAGACTTATGTGTAAATGGCATTAAAAAGAGATTGATATCATGTATTTTTCAGTTTATTGCTGTCTAATTGAAGTAGGTTACTGCTTCTACAGGTATTTATATAAGTAAACAGAATGTACACATTATATAGATAGGATGACATTCAAAAACCACCTCTTCAAAATATGAAAATACCCCTCAGCCTTCTTCACCATCCCTCCATCTTATATCCTGCCCCTTTCTCCTTCCATCATGTTCCCTCCATTTCTAACGTGAAAATCCTTAGTTATTCTTTCTTTGCTTATCCTCTTCACATGTCTAAACCATTTCAATATACCTTTTTCAGCTCTCTCAATCAAACTGTGCTTTTTACCAAACTCCCTTTCTCAGTCAACTTGCCTCATGCCATGCACTGTCCTTAGACATTTAATTTCCAATATGTCTACCATCTTCCATTATTTTTCATTTTGGGCACAAGACTCGCATCCATGCAACACTGATGGAACTACTGTAACTTCAAAAATACACATGTTTGCTCTAATAGCACTTAGGACTTAGCCCTTTCTCATACCCTTTGACTCACTTCAGCCACAATGGTTCCATAAGTTGCCATATCCCCTCCCAAGCACTTACAGCTGTCCACTTCCTCAAGGTCCTCCACATTCAAATTCACACTCACATCATCCTGTCTGGCCCTTCTGTTACACCTGAATACTTTGCATTTTCACAGTTTCCTTTTTTTTTTTTTTTACTTCTAAACTCAAACACCAGCTTCTGGAGTCTCTCAGTTCTACTACCAGAGCTGTGTCACCTGGAAACAGCGGCTGATTCACCTCCCAGGTCCCACACCCCCAGCATATTGTTTACCTACCCCTTTCTATTTCACAGGTCATAAAGTGTGGTTGTGTTGTGTGAGTCTTTGTGTTGTTAGTACTGGACAACTGAGGAGAAAGTTTTTTGTCTTCACCATGGAAGTTCCATCTTCAGTTTGAGGGGTGTTGTGATATGTTGACATGGTATTTGTAATATTGTAGAGGTGGGTAGTGTTCAAAGCACAGATGAGAAAGTGTAACTCCAATATGTCTGAGGGTGTGTGGTTTCAGGTGGGTGTTTGTTTGCTGGGTTGATGTTTAAGACTGGGTTGGAAGGATGGTTGTTGAGTGCTTGATGGGTCATTTTGCTGTGTATACATTTTGTCAGAGCTGTGTTGTTGGGAGGGAAGGGTCTATGAATACCAGTACAAGTTTTGAAGTGTGAAGCAGAGGGAAGGATGTGAAAAGGGACTGAGCTTGGAAAAGAAGCTCATGTGTGGAGATACCAGGCAAGATTGGGTGAAGAGGGCTAAAGGTAAAAGTAGATGAAACAATGGGAGATTTTCAGGAAAAGTAGCAATGTGAAAGAAGTGTGTGCCAAGTGAATGGTAGGTTACAAATGTTTGAGAAAGGGTAGTGAATGGTGGAATGAAGAAGTTAAGTTGTAACTGAAAGAGAAAAGGGAGGTGTGCGATTGTTACCAGCCGGGAAGGAGTGTGAGTGACTAGGAGATGTAGAGGAGAAGCACCAGAAGGTTAAAAGAAAGGTGTGCAGTGGCTGAAAAGGAAGGCAAAGTTGAAAGTGTCAGCAAACTTCTGGAAGAATAAGAAAACAAACGGGAGCATCAGGATAGGGAGTAGATGGAGAAGTATTAACAGGCAAAAAAGAGGTGAAGAAGAGATGGAGTATGTTAAAGGACTGTTGAATATGTTAGATGATGAGGTGGCATATACAGGATGTTTGAGACTTAGAGGTATGTGAGGCAAGAAGGTCATGGCAACTGGTTTCAAGAAAAGAGAAGAGGTGGTGATTGCATGTAACATGAGGTATAGTGAAGTGGATGGGACTGCAGATGAGTTTTTCAAGAAAGGGGGGTGAGTGCGTTTTGGAGCGGTTATTTAGGATTTTCAGTCTTTTTACAACTTGAGGTAAGATCAGCTTGGAAGAATATGCAGGAGAAAGTTGTATGAATAAGAGTAAGGCTACAAAGTTAGCAGGGAAGAGAGATTGGTTTGTTGGAGCGCAAGTCCAAATTGAAAGAATCTGGAGGAAGATGGTGCTCTAGATACCCAGAAGTGAACATGGCTGCAGTTGGAATCATAGAAGCCGAAGTAAGCTGTAGAATGGATGAGTGGGCTATGTTCTTGGTACACTGAAGATTGTGTGAAAAGAGAGGTCACTGTCTGCAAGGGCAAAGATAAGTATGTTTGATGGTGTAGTAGTGTTGTATGGACATGAGGCATGGGTTCAGAGACAAAATAGTATGGAAGAGGATGGATGTGTAGGAAGTGAAATGCTTGAGGTCAGTATGTGGTGTGAGGAGGGTTGAATGAGTAAGAAATGATAGGGTAATAGAGAGGTTTGGTGGTAAGAAGGTTGCGGTTAAGCTGAAGAGGGTGTGCTGAAATTATATGGGAGGGTATTGATTGAAAGGGTAAAGGCATGTACAGAGCATCAGATTGGGGAGGAGCAGTGTGGTTTCAGAAGTGGTAGAGGATGTGTGGATCAGGTGTTTCCTTTGAAGAATGTATGTGAGAAATACTTAGAAAAGCAAATGGATTTGTATGTAGCATTTATGGATCTAGAGAAGGCATATGATAGAGTTGATAGAGATGCTCTGTGGAAGGTATTAAGAATATATGGTGTGGGAGGTAAGTTGTTAGAAGCAGTGAAAAGTTTTTATCGAGGATGTAAGGCATGTGTATATGTAGGAAGAGAGGAAAGTGATTGGTTCTCAGTGAATGTTGGTTTGTGGCAGGGGTGCATGATGTCTCCGTGGTTGTTTAATTTGTTTATAGATGGGGTTGTTAGGAGGTGAATGCAAGTGTTTTGGAAAGAGGGGAAAGTATGCAGTCTATTGTGGATGAGAAAGTTAGGGAAGTGAGTCAGTTGTTGTTCGCTGATGATACAGCGCTGGTGGCTGATTCGGGTGAGAAACTGCAGAAGCTGGTGACTGAGTTTGGTAAAGTGTGCGAAAGGAGAAAGCTGAGAGTAAATGTGAATAAGAGTAAGGTTATTAGGTACAGTAGGGTGGAGGGACAAGTCAATTGGAAGATAAGCTTGAATGGAGAAAAACTGGAGAAAGTGAAGTGTTTAAGATATCTGGGAGTGGATTTGGCAGCGGATGGAACCATGAAAGTGGAAGTGAATCATAGGATGGGGGAGGGGGCAAAAGTTCTGGGAGCGTTGAAAAACATGTGGAAGTCGAGAGCGTTATCTTGGAAAGCAAAAATGGGTATGTTTGAAGGAATAGTGGTTCCAACAATGTTATATGGTTGCAAGGCGTGGGCTGTAGATAGAGTTGTGTGGAGGAGGATGGATATGCTGGAAATGAGATGTTTGAGGACAATTTGTGGTGTGAGGTGGTTTGATCGAGTAAGTAATGAGAGGGTAAGAGAGATAACTGGTAATAAAAAGAGTGTGGGTGAGAGAGCAGAAGAGGGTGTTTTGAAATGGTTTGGTCACATGGAGAGAATGAGTGAGGAAAGATTGACAAAGAGTATATATGTGTTAGAGGTGGAGGGAACAAGGAGAAATGGGAGACCAAATTGGAGGTGGAAAGATGTGGTGAAAAAGATTTTGAGTGATTGGGGCCAGAACATGCAGGAGGGTGAAAGGCATGCAAGGAATAGAGTGAATTGGAACGATGTGGTATACCGGGGTCGATGTGCTGTCAATAGATTGAATCAGGGCATGTGAAGCATCTGGGGTAAACCTTGGAAAGTTTTGTGGTTCCTGGATGTGGAAAGGGAGCTGTGGTTTTGGTGCATTATACATGACAGCTAGAGACTGAGTGTGAACAAATGTGGCCTTTGTTGTCTTTTCCTAGCACTACCTCACGCACATGCGGGGGGGAGGGGGTTTTCATTTCATGTGCGGCGGGGTGGCGATGGGAATGAATAAGGGCAGACAGTATGAATTATGTACATGTGTATATATGTATATGTCTGTGTGTGTATATATATCTATACGTTGAGATGTATAGGTATGTATATGTGCATGTGTGGACGTGTATGTATATACATGTGTATGTGGGTGGGTTGGACCATTCTTTCGTCTGTTTCCTTGCGCTACCTCGCTAATACGGGAGACAGCGACAAAGTATAATGAATAAATGTTCATATACATTTATGTACATACATATACATATATACACAGGTACATGTTGATGTTCGCCTTCATCCATTTCCAGCGCCACCCTGCTCCACTGGAAACAGCATCACATCCCCTCCACCAGTGAGGTAGTGCCAGGAAACAGATGATGAGAGCCTACATCCAACCACATCCATGCACAAGCTGTCA
Source organism: Panulirus ornatus (assembly GCF_036320965.1). Lineage (NCBI taxonomy): Eukaryota > Metazoa > Arthropoda > Malacostraca > Decapoda > Palinuridae > Panulirus > Panulirus ornatus. The sequence continues at coordinate 12,189,949 of NC_092234.1, forward strand.
TGTGTAATGCTCCCTATCCACACCCAGGCCCTACAGACCTTTCCATGGTTTATTCCAGATGTTTCACATGTCCTGGTTTAGTCCAATGACATCAAATCGACCCCAGTATACCACATCATTCCAATTCATTCTATCCTGTCCATTCCTTTTAGCCTCCTGTATGTTCAGGCCCCAATCACTCAAAATCTCTTTTTACTCTATCCTTCCATCTCCAATTTGGTCTCCCCATTCTCCTTGTTCCCTCCACTTCAAAGCGAGTCATGATATTCTTGCTGCAAAGTGTAGTGGAACTGTAGGAGCCTCATTACCTTGAATGGCCAATCACTCACACTTGATAAAACTCCAAATGTTCCAGTCATCACATATGACATGCATTTCATATACCCCCACAACATTTATATCGAACCAAAATCAACAAACAGATTCATTTCCCTTAGATGCAAGATAGGGCAACTGGCTGCTTCTTCCCATTGTATATGTTTGGTGATCATTTACACGAGTACTGGTTGTGATGGTACCTCCTCCTTTCCTTATGCAGCAAAGATTTGGTATTCTATTCTTTCTTTTATCTTTTCTCTTTCCATATTATTTGTAGTTCCAGTTGCAGGGTCTACAAACATCTGAGAGGCTCAAATCAATCCCTGTTGTAAAATTTTTGATAAACTTTATCTTATCTTTACAGCTGACATGGCTCTGACTGGGAAATATGTTTCCAGTGCCTTGAAGGTTAACATATCAGAAAGTAGTGTTCACTGACTCAGCAAGGCCTTTTACTATATACCATTTCATAACAGTGTAGTTTACATGGTGGCTTTTTCTTTAAATGTTAGAGATAAATTTCAGATTTTATGATTTTTTTAATGTATTGTCATGATCCACATACAATTGTTGTAAAGTTACGTAGAAATTGACGTATATGGAATCATCACCTCCATGCTTCATCTCAACAGGTATACAAAATGAACAGTCTACACCATAATATCACAGTACATGGTGAGAAGCCATGATGATGAAAAGAAGAGCCAATTGCCTTGTCTTTGTATAGTCACACTGAAAAGTACAATAGAATACCTTCTAAGATGTAGGGTAAAGTTGCATATCTTGATCCTCGTCATTATGTCTCTCACTATGTACCTTGATGTGCATATTTAAAGTGTTAGTTTAACATCTGAGTATTAGGTGAGAGCACTCATGAGTTTTATTAGCGTATTTACCATACTTGAAGGTTCTAATAATTTTTTTTGATCTTTGCATGTAACATTCAAGTGGCCATATGTAAAATACTTCACCATGCAGCTTCATTCCCCTGCTTGTTAGCATTGCTAGTGGCAATCTCCGCCTACCAGAGACTTTTCATGAAAGCTCAAATAACATATGATCTAAGAAATTCTAGTCAATAAAAGTGTAGCCATCCAGTGGCTATTCACTATTTCATGTCACCTTGCCTTTGAGAATCATTTGTGTCCAACAAAAAACCATGGTGTGAATCTATGACAGAATCCATCATTGAGGGGCTCTGCAGTTAATTCTTTGCTGAGTTCTCATAAAAACTTTCATCTGAACTCCTTTTTCTTCTGCAAAAACCTTTTCATTATGTAGTTATATAATCTGCACTAAGCTCAGTTTGTATTTATATTAGGCATTTATTCCCATTCTGAAGGATTTTGTTTCATGTTTCACTCTTGCTTACCATAGAAAACTGTACTGTAAACTTCATCATCAGTCATTAAGGCCCTCAACATCAAGTTGTTATCAGGGACCAATCTAAACATCTTGAACACATTCAGGTTTTCAAGACAATTCTAAGACCATACATGCTTTCACTCCCTGTTTGGACATTTGAAAACTACTTCCATTTTAGTTTCAATGTTTTCTCCTAACTAATGGTAAACTACACCTCCCTCTGTTATAAACAAAAATGCTTAAATACAATGATAGCTGCTGTTAGAAAGATAACTTTAGCATCAAATCAGATATTACAGTTCTCACTTTGTAAAATGAACAAATCATTGCTGTGTACTATTTGCAAACTGAAGCGTCGCCCTAAGTATAACAGGTAGCATATTGAGCCATTCATGTCGCAAGCATTTTAGAAAACTTACATGTAGAGTACTGGGACAACCTAAAGAAAGGCAATATTAATTCTAAAAGAATCTATTTATACCCTTTTGTCAACCACTTTAAGGTGAAATCTTGTATTACCATAATTATAAGGCACAGAGAACATCTTGTGACCCCTCTATATTCTCAGTTGAGTGGACGTTTCCAGTAAACAAATATTTTCTCAATGTAATAAAGGACTATGATTATTATAAATCAAGAGGGGGGAGAGTAATCAGATTCTTCAAACAAGTAATAATCAAAATCTGCATTTATTCAGAAGCAATTATTTATTCAAAAAAATTCAATAAAATACATGAATCAAGAGCTAAAGTCATCATTGACATTTTCTTTGTCATCTACTTATATTTCTCTCTCTCAGCTGTCTCCTCAGCATCCCTCAGAGGCCAAATGAGGAACCGTAGGGAAAGAATGCCTATTAGGAGGACCTGGATGGTCCAGAGGATGGTGGTGGCAGTTGTGAGGCGCAGCTGCAGGCACAGGTACACAGCTGTCACTGCCTCCACCACATGGATAATCATCACTGGCACAAACCTGAGCAAGGAAACAATAATTGACCTATTCCAGTATATCCTCTTTTAGTCTACTCCAGATTTACATATAACTTTCCTACTTTGGTCATCACTGATACAGCAGCTTAAGAGGAATATTTGATGTATTGCATCATGAAAAAATGGGAATTATTAAGTTTAAGAATGCTTTAGACAATTCTGCAAATGTTACAAATGGGACAACTGAAGACTTTTGTGTTAGTTCTGCTTCACAATTACATAGTATAGTGACACTAAGTCCATTGTTAGTGGAAAAAGGAAGTTTATCATACAACAGTAAAACTTCTTTGTCTCACTCTTTGTGACACAGGTTCATGTCAATAGTCGTATAAGAGCATGTGGGGAGTTTTTCGTTTTGATGTAAAGTTCCGTCACACTGAAGTCCTTAAACTAACTGATGTTTACTGTGCCATCCTTTAGATGGCTGAGACAGTGAAATGGATGATAACATCACCTTGCCTGGTAAATGTATAACTTACAGAAATAAGAAACATACTGATATGAACATCATAGGGGACTACCACATGTCTACATTCACAGACTAGGTTTCTGATGGGTCAACTCTTGGTGTGCAGCGCAAGTGCTAATGTCTACCAGATGGTTGAAAAACCATAAGCTGAAAGAAATTTTACTTGATTATTAAGTTATAAAGCATTGCATCAAATGGTAAACAACCATGCCAGCAAGTTGTTGTATATTGTAAGTGAAATTCACCTATAAATCTGAAGTAAATTAATATCATGGAGTATAAAATTTAGTTTTCAATGCTCTAGAAGCACCTGGGACATTCTCTATGAAACTATCAATGTTGCATTTGCCTATAGTAGGAGTGTGTAATTCATGGTTCGTATAAGGAACATGGAAGTGCCTCTCCAATTGTATAGCCATCACTTGTGTCAGAGTCCATTATTAACACCCACTTTTGCCACAAACATAACCTCTATTTCGGAAAAAAACAAAGATTTTTTGAGATTAATGTTAACACTGACAATGAACTGGGGGAGTGAGAAGGCAGAAGCCCAGGTTAAGGAAGGAAGAGCTAGAAGCCATCGTAGTCCTTACGTGAGCATGACGAAGGTGTTGTGTTGAGTTCCCAGCCAGAACAACAGTTGCCCCAACAGGCCGAGTGATGAGGACGAGTACACTTCAGGACAAAGCCATGTCGTCTGTAGGGAAACAAAAGTTATAAAGGATATAAAGGAAAGGACACATACCACTGGGTCCGTTCCATGCTACTTCAGATGGTAGGAGGAAATGAAGTACAAGTGCCTCTTTTAAGCACAACAGCATGACCCTGGAGCACAATCATACAACCACTGGGTACAACCCTTTCAAGCAACAGTATGAACGTTGAGCACAAGGTTGCGACTATTCAGCACAACAGTAAGACTCTTGAGCATAACAATACAACCCTTGAGCACAATGGTAAGATCCTTGAGCACGACAATACAAGCCATGATAGTATGACCCTTAAGCAAGACACTACATCCCTGCTGCATGATAGAGCAACCCTTAATTATGATGATATAACTCCTGAGCACAGTGATAAGATCCTTGAGCACAACAGCCTAATACTTCATCCAAATGGTATGATCTTTGAGCACAATAGTGTGACCCTTAGGTGCGATGCTTGAACACAATGGTTCAACCCTCAAACAACAAAGTATTGGTAAGTTACACTACATAATTCCGTGAAAAACAAACTCACCGCCATAAGGACCAGTCCAACGCTGATGAAGAGAGTGAGTCCTGGATGACCTAAGATGAAATAGTTTGCTGGGATCTTCCTTGGTCCAACCATCTCTCACACTGTAACAGTCAAATTATCATCTGTGGTTCTCAAAATATATTCGTTAATCAGGTTTTCTTCAGCTTGGATAAAACTCATGTTAGAAAATGTCGCAATTAGAATAGCAATGGACATAAGATTCAACATGGAATGAAGTGTGACCCGTTACCATGCATGAAGGTAGGTTGTTGTTCATGTTACTTCCTAAACAGATAGACTTTTTATATGAATAATTCGGTACATTATCTGCCATATACCTCCACCATACATCAGTGAAGGAAGGGACAAATGCTTTACCATTACTCCCGTTTTCACTAACCAGTTCACACACTACCTTTGTATCGACGTTAATTTGTGTAACTTGGATGTAATTCTATGGACATTCGGGGGCTATATTAGAACGGCGTTACCTTGACATTGATGTGAAAGGGAAAGGACATCTCAGGCAAAGGTTATGGACCTCCAGTGAGCAGAGCCTTTCTGATTTATATCTATATGTACTGAATACAATTTCCCCCTCATTTTCCAGAGCTTGGAACTTTTACGTCAGATCATATAATCACATGTCGTGTGCATCACATCAGAGTTTCACTAGTGTGCTGCCTGGTACCAGCTCGGACTAATCTGTCCTGGTGACTGGGCGACACATTCCTTCCTGACCCTAATACCATGATTAAGCCGCTGCTTTGGTCTGGTACCAACTCGATGAATCATAATTCACTAACTGCTTTGACTGCTTCAAGCCATCTCCAGATCCTGTTTCAGTTTTAACATACAAGAACAGAAATATGCCGGAGATTTTCACACACACACACACACACACACACACACACACATATATATATATATATATATATATATATATATATATATATATATATATATATATATATATATATGCTTTGTACATATCCCTCACTATAGCATATCACTATTCATGCTTCCAGATATTTCTGAAATGAAAATTTGGATCTAGTTCTTCTTGTTCTCATTTATCGTGTTAAGCTTATCCAAAAGCTCAATTATCTATACCGGTCTGACCAAACGTATAGAGGTTTTTGATCTGTTTAATCTCGATGTCATTACACATTACACTATATATAAGTTCCTACAGTTCTTGATTATAACTAGAAATATATATTCACTGCCTAACTGTCTCTCGCAACATGCGACAGACTCGACGCCATGCTCGTAATGGCTAAGATAAACCTGTATTTACATTTTGCTGTGATGCTTCTATATTAGAAAATCACTCGTTTAAGCTCTCATGCCCGACAAATATGGGGATGATGGCCTGGCAATGCCAGAGATTAAAGGGATCAAAAGTGGAGAAATTGCAAATGTAAATCACTTTCGAAACCACGACTAACTCACTGCATGCTATTTCTATAATGCCCGTATAATATTTTACGTTTCACAGATCTGAAATGAAATTGAAGAGTAGACTAACCGTTCTTATAACACCATGAATATCGTCCAGACTGATAACCTTCTCCCTTCAGAAGCACCGAATTAAATGATTATACTTACACCTCTGAAATAAGTAGCTGCCTAATGTCACAAGATCTATTCTTTTTCATCTAAATTGTCTAAATATATTGAGAGATTATGCAATAATGGCTTATTTTATACAAAGCTTTTAAGCTACATAGTCACATGAATGAAAACTTTCGCGAAATGAATATATTATGAGATAATATAAATTAAATCCATGGTAATAGGCAATCAGTTAGTCTACACCTACAAATTCCTCTCCCGTCAACATTGCATGTTTAATAATCCCCCCAGAATATATCGTCTATATGATATATACTCTCTATATTTTGTATTTGATGTGCCGTCTTTCTAACTGATGTGTATTCATCCAGTGGGCATAATACATTTGATAAGCACCCTTGTCGTTTATTCAGAGAACGCATGGGATGATCAGGTTTACATTTCCATAAATTTATTATTTTCCCATGTGTATGTATATGACAAGTGTTAAGAAAAACATACCAGAAATGAATGGAATTTTCGAGCTACTTTTGATATGGTACCTTCATACTTATTTGATACTATTTGTGTGATTTGGTAAATTAAAAAAGAAAGAGCTGAGTGGCAACTATAGATGGGTAGTCGTGACGTGTACTAGGAACTTTGATGCTAACAATCGGCAACCATTGTGAGGCTTGACAGACAAGGAACAAGATCACTGGCTTGTCTTCTCTACATTCCTCCTCCCCTTTTTTTTTTTCTTTTTTATATAAACGAATGATGTTTTCTGTGCGTTGGCTAGTGCTAGTGATTTTGCTGATACGATCTGAAAAGGAATTCAACGGAAGAATGGACCGTAAACATAGACGTCTCTCTACAGGCAGCCATTATTCACACAGACATTTTCCTTGGTTTTGAGACACCAAATGTGGTGTGAAGGATGGAAGGCGAACGAAATTTTCCCGTGCATCTAGTCCATTCTACATCCACTGTTGCAGGGTGTGCAGTAAAAGAAGTCAGCTTAACACGCATCCAATAAAGGTTAGTGCAATTCATGGTTGATGTGGCGGTGGTGGCTTCACAAGTCTTGCTCACTTCAAACATCGGCCGGACTCTGTGGTGGTGAGTTGTGGTGGGTGATAGTGAATGGTGTGTGTGTTTGTGTGTGGTGGGTGATAGTGAATGGTGTGTGTGTGTGTGTGTAGCACCGACATAAAGCACTTGTGCGAATTTAAGGAGCAAGTAAATGGCATGCAGCATGTCTGTAGACTGTTCAAGTAGAGCTAGAGAGGCAGGTCTGTCCCTCTAAAGGTCTCCTCTTTAAGTAAAGTTGGCAGGCTTAGTTAGCTAAGAGAATCTTGCCGATCATGTAGCCTTTCTAGATTGTGCAGTGCCCATTTCATGACGGGTAAAGTTGAAGAGACTGTTGGAAATTTATTGGCTTGAACACAATCGAACCGCAAATAAGAATAAATGAAAACTGTTTCGTCAGACTACTCAAAATTACCTATAAATGTCGAATACCAGAAAAAAAAGATATAGTGCTAATAAACGTAATTTCCATGTCAATGCGAAGTCGTTAGGCCCACTCGTTAGCTTTCATTTTGCTCACAGGGATAGAACAAAGATCGGTTGCCACACACTTTATTCGGTCACAAGTACGTTCCTTTGGAAAGTCATCGAGACCTTAAGCTTACTTTAAGAAATTTAAGGTACCAAAATCCACAATTACATACCACAGGGAAAACTATGAAGTGATTGTTTTCACTTGCCCCTGTGAGGGCTAGCCTATCCACATCAATTATGATGAAAAACAATACCTGTGCAACGTCATTTTCAGAGGGGCGCGTGTGTAAATAGCCTGTAAATGTTGAACTTTTCATCACCTAATGTTCATTGAATACATAATGCATGTCAGAACATTACTGCTGCAGTTCAACCAATATGTCACTCTACCAATGTCCTACGAATCAGCACTAAATTTCTGATGTATAAACCATTTTTTTTTTTTTCAACTTCATCCAAAGCTTAGCTGTATCCAGCCCCAGCTTCACCTTGATCTTAACGTCTTTTATGATTGCCCTGTTATTCTCGCTCTACCCCCGCCGCCACTCCAGCTCCCAATACTATCATTCCAGAATTGTATACATTTAGCAGAATTGATGCCTGAATTTAAGAAAGCAGTCTCGTGTATCTTAATTTTACACGCACAGCCACGTTTGTATGATACGTAGTTGTTTTCAGCAGGAGCATATTTACTGAAAATCTGTCGGAGGAGACTAGGCCTCGATATGAGTCGTGTTTTGCAAGAGCTGAAGGACTTTGTGAAAGGGACTTGGGGTCGATCTACATCGTCCCCGACCCTCCGCCAGAGTCTGACCTTAAGGGGAATAGTGAAGAAAGACTATCCGCAAACGAATATTAGAACTGAATTCAGGTTCATGTTTATACATGAACCTGAAATTATTTAGCGAGATGTTCACATCCTCCGCACCAGAAGTGAAAGTGAGAGGCTTTAAATTTGCTGGAGCTTTTAGATTTACCGACATTGGAGGCGAGAAGAGTAAAATAAGATTTAATTACGTGATGGCGTACAGTCATAAACAATGAACTGTTCGATAGAGGTGGGAAGAGAACAGCAGTAGCCGACACCCACAAGTGTCTTGGAGTGCGGCTTGACCAGAAACTCATCTTCAGGACGCAGCTTCAGTATCTCCGACAGACAACGAGAAACAGAGAAAACCTAATGAGGTCGCAGACTAGCCCAGCCCCTAGGGCAAATATGGAGGTGCTAAGGACCTACTACACTGCCGCCATCAGATCGCTGGTAGACCACTGTGCTCCAGCACTAATTGGCCTGAGGGATGACTTAAGTGACCATCATGGAGGTCATCCAAAATGATGCTCTCAGGACCATGCTGGGAGCTCCCATGTGGACCAGGATCTGCACCCTGCAGATGGAGACTGCCACCTCTAGCAGCAAGAGTCAGAGAACAGTGGCTACCCTAGCCAAGATCTGCAGGTCAAGCAAGCCTCCACCACTGATATCACCGAGACCAAAGGACGCGAGGAACCTCCTGGTCACACGTAGCGGCCAATATCATCCACGCCTACCGAGAAGAGACATCCACACTGCAGCCGGAAGACGCACCACACCATCGGTATAGTTTACCACCCCCATGGGACCCTCCACCAGCCACCTTCGCAGTCACAGCACAGTCACAGAACAGATTTAATAACGTGATGGCGTAGGGTCCTAGACGATGAACAGTTCGATAGAAGTGGGGAGAGAACAGCTGTAGCATATAATAGGAAATAAGACTAGAAACTTTGAAAAATATATATTTGTCTTTTGATAGTACCAAAGAGTGGTAACTGAATGGAATAAAGTAAATGGAGACTATAAATGTAGCCTTGTAAATAAAAATGTATAACCGTGATTGGTAAAAAGTGCCTTCATATCACTCTCCTCCAATCAGCTCATTGAACGTGTCTCTGGGCCTTGAATCTAGATCCTCTGCCTCTCCCCCTCCAAGTTCTAGATTCTCTGCCTCTCCCCCTCTAAGTTCTAGATTCTCTGCCTCTCCCCCTCCAAGTTCTAGATCCTCTGCCTCTCCCCCTCCAATTTGCCTTTCGCTTATTTCTATCAATTTTGTTACGGATGGGACAGGTGTTTGTCTTCACCTTGTTTGCATCTTCCGTATGATTGTTTAGTCTTTTCCTTTTGGTTGATTCTCTATCATGACGACCGATCTCGTAACTTGATGGGTAAAGTTGGGGCCTTTGGGGAACGTTGTTGCTGGTGTTCATTGGCAGAGGCTACTGTTGGGTATGATTGTCTGGTCTCTTCCTTTTGGTTGATTCTCTATCATGGCGACCTATCTCGTAACTTGATGGGTAAAGTTGGGGCCTTTGGGGAACGTTGTTGCTGGTGTTCATTGGCAGAGGCTACTGTTGGGTATGATTGTCTGGTCTCTTCCTTTTGGTTGATTCTCTATCATGGCGACCTATCTCGTAACTTGATGGGTAAGTTGGGGCCTTTGGGGAACGTTGTTGCTGGTGTTCATTGGCAGAGGCTACTGTTGGGTATGATTGTCTGGTCTCTTCCTTTTGGTTGATTCTCTATCATGGCGACCTATCTCGTAACTTGATGGTAAAGTTGGGGCCTTTGGGGAACGTTGTTGCTGGTGTTCATTGGCAGAGGCTACTGTTGGGTATGATTGTCTGGTCTCTTCCTTTTGGTTGATTCTCTATCATGGCGACCTATCTCGTAACTTGATGGGTAAAGTTGGGGCCTTTGGGGAACGTTGTTGCTGGTGTTCATTGGCAGAGGCTACTGTTGGGTATGATTGTCTGGTCTCTTCCTTTTGGTTGATTCTCTATCATGACGACCGATCTCGTAACTTGATGGTAAAGTTGGGGCCTTTGGGGAACGTTGTTGCTGGTGTTCATTGGCAGAGGCTACTGTTGGGTATGATTGTCTGGTCTCTTCCTTTTGGTTGATTCTCTATCATGACGACCGATCTCGTAACTTGATGGGTAAAGTTGGGGCCTTTGGGGAACGTTGTTGCTGGTGTTCATTGGCAGAGGCTACTGTTGGGTATGATTGTCTGGTCTCTTCCTTTTGGTTGATTCTCTATCATGGCGACCTATCTCGTAACTTGATGGGTAAAGTTGGGGCCTTTGGGGAACGTTGTTGCTGGTGTTCATTGGCAGAGGCTACTGTTGGGTATGATTGTCTGGTCTCTTCCTTTTGGTTGATTCTCTATCATGGCGACCTATCTCGTAACTTGATGGTAAAGTTGGGGCCTTTGGGGAACGTTGTTGCTGGTGTTCATTGGCAGAGGCTACTGTTGGGTATGATTGTCTGGTCTCTTCCTTTTGGTTGATTCTCTATCATGACGACCGATCTCGTAACTTGATGGTAAAGTTGGGGCCTTTGGGGAACGTTGTTGCTGGTGTTCATTGGCAGAGGCTACTGTTGGGTATGATTGTCTGGTCTCTTCCTTTTGGTTGATTCTCTATCATGACGACCGATCTCGTAACTTGATGGTAAAGTTGGGGCCTTTGGGGAACGTTGTTGCTGGTGTTCATTGGCAGAGGCTACTGTTGGGTATGATTGTCTGGTCTCTTCCTTTTGGTTGATTCTCTATCATGGCGACCTATCTCGTAACTTGATGGGTAAAGTTGGGGCCTTTGGGGAACGTTGTTGCTGGTGTTCATTGGCAGAGGCTACTGTTGGGTATGATTGTCTGGTCTCTTCCTTTTGGTTGATTCTCTATCATGGCGACCTATCTCGTAACTTGATGGTAAAGTTGGGGCCTTTGGGGAACGTTGTTGCTGGTGTTCATTGGCAGAGGCTACTGTTGGGTATGATTGTCTGGTCTCTTCCTTTTGGTTGATTCTCTATCATGGCGACCTATCTCGTAACTTGATGGTAAAGTTGGGGCCTTTGGGGAACGTTGTTGCTGGTGTTCATTGGCAGAGGCTACTGTTGGGTATGATTGTCTGGTCTCTTCCTTTTGGTTGATTCTCTATCATGGCGACCTATCTCGTAACTTGATGGTAAAGTTGGGGCCTTTGGGGAACGTTGTTGCTGGTGTTCATTGGCAGAGGCTACTGTTGGGTATGATTGTCTGGTCTCTTCCTTTTGGTTGATTCTCTATCATGACGACCGATCTCGTAACTTGATGGGTAAAGTTGGGGCCTTTGGGGAACGTTGTTGCTGGTGTTCATTGGCAGAGGCTACTGTTGGGTATGATTGTCTGGTCTCTTCCTTTTGGTTGATTCTCTATCATGGCGACCTATCTCGTAACTTGATGGTAAAGTTGGGGCCTTTGGGGAACGTTGTTGCTGGTGTTCATTGGCAGAGGCTACTGTTGGGTATGATTGTCTGGTCTCTTCCTTTTGGTTGATTCTCTATCATGGCGACCTATCTCGTAACTTGATGGTAAAGTTGGGGCCTTTGGGGAACGTTGTTGCTGGTGTTCATTGGCAGAGGCTACTGTTGGGTATGATTGTCTGGTCTCTTCCTTTTGGTTGATTCTCTATCATGGCGACCTATCTCGTAACTTGATGGTAAAGTTGGGGCCTTTGGGGAACGTTGTTGCTGGTGTTCATTGGCAGAGGCTACTGTTGGTATGATTGTCTGGTCTCTTCCTTTTGGTTGATTCTCTATCATGGCGACCTATCTCGTAACTTGATGGTAAAGTTGGGGCCTTTGGGGAACGTTGTTGCTGGTGTTCATTGGCAGAGGCTACTGTTGGGTATGATTGTCTGGTCTCTTCCTTTTGGTTGATTCTCTATCATGGCGACCTATCTCGTAACTTGATGGTAAAGTTGGGGCCTTTGGGGAACGTTGTTGCTGGTGTTCATTGGCAGAGGCTACTGTTGGTATGATTGTCTGGTCTCTTCCTTTTGGTTGATTCTCTATCATGGCGACCTATCTCGTAACTTGATGGTAAAGTTGGGGCCTTTGGGGAACGTTGTTGCTGGTGTTCATTGGCAGAGGCTACTGTTGGGTATGATTGTCTGGTCTCTTCCTTTTGGTTGATTCTCTATCATGGCGACCTATCTCGTAACTTGATGGTAAAGTTGGGGCCTTTGGGGAACGTTGTTGCTGGTGTTCATTGGCAGAGGCTACTGTTGGGTATGATTGTCTGGTCTCTTCCTTTTGGTTGATTCTCTATCATGGCGACCTATCTCGTAACTTGATGGTAAAGTTGGGGCCTTTGGGGAACGTTGTTGCTGGTGTTCATTGGCAGAGGCTACTGTTGGGTATGATTGTCTGGTCTCTTCCTTTTGGTTGATTCTCTATCATGGCGACCTATCTCGTAACTTGATGGTAAAGTTGGGGCCTTTGGGGAACGTTGTTGCTGGTGTTCATTGGCAGAGGCTACTGTTGGGTATGATTGTCTGGTCTCTTCCTTTTGGTTGATTCTCTATCATGGCGACCTATCTCGTAACTTGATGGTAAAGTTGGGGCCTTTGGGGAACGTTGTTGCTGGTGTTCATTGGCAGAGGCTACTGTTGGGTATGATTGTCTGGTCTCTTCCTTTTGGTTGATTCTCTATCATGGCGACCTATCTCGTAACTTGATGGGTAAAGTTGGGGCCTTTGGGGAACGTTGTTGCTGGTGTTCATTGGCAGAGGCTACTGTTGGGTATGATTGTCTGGTCTCTTCCTTTTGGTTGATTCTCTATCATGACGACCGATCTCGTAACTTGATGGGTAAAGTTGGGGCCTTTGGGGAACGTTGTTGCTGGTGTTCATTGGCAGAGGCTACTGTTGGTATGATTGTCTGGTCTCTTCCTTTTGGTTGATTCTCTATCATGACGACCGATCTCGTAACTTGATGGTAAAGTTGGGGCCTTTGGGGAACGTTGTTGCTGGTGTTCATTGGCAGAGGCTACTGTTGGGTATGATTGTCTGGTCTCTTCCTTTTGGTTGATTCTCTATCATGGCGACCTATCTCGTAACTTGATGGTAAAGTTGGGGCCTTTGGGGAACGTTGTTGCTGGTGTTCATTGGCAGAGGCTACTGTTGGGTATGATTGTCTGGTCTCTTCCTTTTGGTTGATTCTCTATCATGACGACCGATCTCGTAACTTGATGGTAAAGTTGGGGCCTTTGGGGAACGTTGTTGCTGGTGTTCATTGGCAGAGGCTACTGTTGGGTATGATTGTCTGGTCTCTTCCTTTTGGTTGATTCTCTATCATGGCGACCTATCTCGTAACTTGATGGTAAAGTTGGGGCCTTTGGGGAACGTTGTTGCTGGTGTTCATTGGCAGAGGCTACTGTTGGTATGATTGTCTGGTCTCTTCCTTTTGGTTGATTCTCTATCATGGCGACCTATCTCGTAACTTGATGGGTAAAGTTGGGGCCTTTGGGGAACGTTGTTGCTGGTGTTCATTGGCAGAGGCTACTGTTGGGTATGATTGTCTGGTCTCTTCCTTTTGGTTGATTCTCTATCATGACGACCGATCTCGTAACTTGATGGTAAAGTTGGGGCCTTTGGGGAACGTTGTTGCTGGTGTTCATTGGCAGAGGCTACTGTTGGGTATGATTGTCTGGTCTCTTCCTTTTGGTTGATTCTCTATCATGACGACCGATCTCGTAACTTGATGGTAAAGTTGGGGCCTTTGGGGAACGTTGTTGCTGGTGTTCATTGGCAGAGGCTACTGTTGGGTATGATTGTCTGGTCTCTTCCTTTTGGTTGATTCTCTATCATGGCGACCTATCTCGTAACTTGATGGTAAAGTTGGGGCCTTTGGGGAACGTTGTTGCTGGTGTTCATTGGCAGAGGCTACTGTTGGGTATGATTGTCTGGTCTCTTCCTTTTGGTTGATTCTCTATCATGGCGACCTATCTCGTAACTTGATGGTAAAGTTGGGGCCTTTGGGGAACGTTGTTGCTGGTGTTCATTGGCAGAGGCTACTGTTGGGTATGATTGTCTGGTCTCTTCCTTTTGGTTGATTCTCTATCATGGCGACCTATCTCGTAACTTGATGGTAAAGTTGGGGCCTTTGGGGAACGTTGTTGCTGGTGTTCATTGGCAGAGGCTACTGTTGGGTATGATTGTCTGGTCTCTTCCTTTTGGTTGATTCTCTATCATGGCGACCTATCTCGTAACTTGATGGTAAAGTTGGGGCCTTTGGGGAACGTTGTTGCTGGTGTTCATTGGCAGAGGCTACTGTTGGGTATGATTGTCTGGTCTCTTCCTTTTGGTTGATTCTCTATCATGACGACCGATCTCGTAACTTGATGGGTAAAGTTGGGGCCTTTGGGGAACGTTGTTGCTGGTGTTCATTGGCAGAGGCTACTGTTGGGTATGATTGTCTGGTCTCTTCCTTTTGGTTGATTCTCTATCATGGCGACCTATCTCGTAACTTGATGGTAAAGTTGGGGCCTTTGGGGAACGTTGTTGCTGGTGTTCATTGGCAGAGGCTACTGTTGGGTATGATTGTCTGGTCTCTTCCTTTTGGTTGATTCTCTATCATGGCGACCTATCTCGTAACTTGATGGTAAAGTTGGGGCCTTTGGGGAACGTTGTTGCTGGTGTTCATTGGCAGAGGCTACTGTTGGGTATGATTGTCTGGTCTCTTCCTTTTGGTTGATTCTCTATCATGGCGACCTATCTCGTAACTTGATGGTAAAGTTGGGGCCTTTGGGGAACGTTGTTGCTGGTGTTCATTGGCAGAGGCTACTGTTGGGTATGATTGTCTGGTCTCTTCCTTTTGGTTGATTCTCTATCATGGCGACCTATCTCGTAACTTGATGGTAAAGTTGGGGCCTTTGGGGAACGTTGTTGCTGGTGTTCATTGGCAGAGGCTACTGTTGGGTATGATTGTCTGGTCTCTTCCTTTTGGTTGATTCTCTATCATGGCGACCTATCTCGTAACTTGATGGTAAAGTTGGGGCCTTTGGGGAACGTTGTTGCTGGTGTTCATTGGCAGAGGCTACTGTTGGGTATGATTGTCTGGTCTCTTCCTTTTGGTTGATTCTCTATCATGACGACCGATCTCGTAACTTGATGGTAAAGTTGGGGCCTTTGGGGAACGTTGTTGCTGGTGTTCATTGGCAGAGGCTACTGTTGGGTATGATTGTCTGGTCTCTTCCTTTTGGTTGATTCTCTATCATGACGACCGATCTCGTAACTTGATGGTAAAGTTGGGGCCTTTGGGGAACGTTGTTGCTGGTGTTCATTGGCAGAGGCTACTGTTGGGTATGATTGTCTGGTCTCTTCCTTTTGGTTGATTCTCTATCATGACGACCGATCTCGTAACTTGATGGTAAAGTTGGGGCCTTTGGGGAACGTTGTTGCTGGTGTTCATTGGCAGAGGCTACTGTTGGGTATGATTGTCTGGTCTCTTCCTTTTGGTTGATTCTCTATCATGACGACCGATCTCGTAACTTGATGGTAAAGTTGGGGCCTTTGGGGAACGTTGTTGCTGGTGTTCATTGGCAGAGGCTACTGTTGGGTATGATTGTCTGGTCTCTTCCTTTTGGTTGATTCTCTATCATGGCGACCTATCTCGTAACTTGATGGTAAAGTTGGGGCCTTTGGGGAACGTTGTTGCTGGTGTTCATTGGCAGAGGCTACTGTTGGGTATGATTGTCTGGTCTCTTCCTTTTGGTTGATTCTCTATCATGACGACCGATCTCGTAACTTGATGGGTAAAGTTGGGGCCTTTGGGGAACGTTGTTGCTGGTGTTCATTGGCAGAGGCTACTGTTGGGTATGATTGTCTGGTCTCTTCCTTTTGGTTGATTCTCTATCATGACGACCGATCTCGTAACTTGATGGTAAAGTTGGGGCCTTTGGGGAACGTTGTTGCTGGTGTTCATTGGCAGAGGCTACTGTTGGGTATGATTGTCTGGTCTCTTCCTTTTGGTTGATTCTCTATCATGACGACCGATCTCGTAACTTGATGGGTAAAGTTGGGGCCTTTGGGGAACGTTGTTGCTGGTGTTCATTGGCAGAGGCTACTGTTGGTATGATTGTCTGGTCTCTTCCTTTTGGTTGATTCTCTATCATGACGACCGATCTCGTAACTTGATGGTAAAGTTGGGGCCTTTGGGGAACGTTGTTGCTGGTGTTCATTGGCAGAGGCTACTGTTGGGTATGATTGTCTGGTCTCTTCCTTTTGGTTGATTCTCTATCATGACGACCGATCTCGTAACTTGATGGTAAAGTTGGGGCCTTTGGGGAACGTTGTTGCTGGTGTTCATTGGCAGAGGCTACTGTTGGGTATGATTGTCTGGTCTCTTCCTTTTGGTTGATTCTCTATCATGGCGACCTATCTCGTAACTTGATGGTAAAGTTGGGGCCTTTGGGGAACGTTGTTGCTGGTGTTCATTGGCAGAGGCTACTGTTGGGTATGATTGTCTGGTCTCTTCCTTTTGGTTGATTCTCTATCATGGCGACCTATCTCGTAACTTGATGGGTAAAGTTGGGGCCTTTGGGGAACGTTGTTGCTGGTGTTCATTGGCAGAGGCTACTGTTGGGTATGATTGTCTGGTCTCTTCCTTTTGGTTGATTCTCTATCATGGCGACCTATCTCGTAACTTGATGGTAAAGTTGGGGCCTTTGGGGAACGTTGTTGCTGGTGTTCATTGGCAGAGGCTACTGTTGGTATGATTGTCTGGTCTCTTCCTTTTGGTTGATTCTCTATCATGGCGACC
Source organism: Panulirus ornatus (assembly GCF_036320965.1). Taxonomy (NCBI): domain Eukaryota; kingdom Metazoa; phylum Arthropoda; class Malacostraca; order Decapoda; family Palinuridae; genus Panulirus; species Panulirus ornatus. The sequence continues at coordinate 12,207,068 of NC_092234.1, forward strand.
TATCTCGTAACTTGATGGGTAAAGTTGGGGCCTTTGGGGAACGTTGTTGCTGGTGTTCATTGGCAGAGGCTACTGTTGGGTATGATTGTCTGGTCTCTTCCTTTTGGTTGATTCTCTATCATGGCGACCTATCTCGTAACTTGATGGTAAAGTTGGGGCCTTTGGGGAACGTTGTTGCTGGTGTTCATTGGCAGAGGCTACTGTTGGGTATGATTGTCTGGTCTCTTCCTTTTGGTTGATTCTCTATCATGACGACCGATCTCGTAACTTGATGGTAAAGTTGGGGCCTTTGGGGAACGTTGTTGCTGGTGTTCATTGGCAGAGGCTACTGTTGGGTATGATTGTCTGGTCTCTTCCTTTTGGTTGATTCTCTATCATGACGACCGATCTCGTAACTTGATGGGTAAAGTTGGGGCCTTTGGGGAACGTTGTTGCTGGTGTTCATTGGCAGAGGCTACTGTTGGGTATGATTGTCTGGTCTCTTCCTTTTGGTTGATTCTCTATCATGACGACCGATCTCGTAACTTGATGGTAAAGTTGGGGCCTTTGGGGAACGTTGTTGCTGGTGTTCATTGGCAGAGGCTACTGTTGGGTATGATTGTCTGGTCTCTTCCTTTTGGTTGATTCTCTATCATGACGACCGATCTCGTAACTTGATGGTAAAGTTGGGGCCTTTGGGGAACGTTGTTGCTGGTGTTCATTGGCAGAGGCTACTGTTGGGTATGATTGTCTGGTCTCTTCCTTTTGGTTGATTCTCTATCATGACGACCGATCTCGTAACTTGATGGGTAAAGTTGGGGCCTTTGGGGAACGTTGTTGCTGGTGTTCATTGGCAGAGGCTACTGTTGGGTATGATTGTCTGGTCTCTTCCTTTTGGTTGATTCTCTATCATGGCGACCTATCTCGTAACTTGATGGGTAAAGTTGGGGCCTTTGGGGAACGTTGTTGCTGGTGTTCATTGGCAGAGGCTACTGTTGGGTATGATTGTCTGGTCTCTTCCTTTTGGTTGATTCTCTATCATGGCGACCTATCTCGTAACTTGATGGTAAAGTTGGGGCCTTTGGGGAACGTTGTTGCTGGTGTTCATTGGCAGAGGCTACTGTTGGGTATGATTGTCTGGTCTCTTCCTTTTGGTTGATTCTCTATCATGGCGACCTATCTCGTAACTTGATGGTAAAGTTGGGGCCTTTGGGGAACGTTGTTGCTGGTGTTCATTGGCAGAGGCTACTGTTGGGTATGATTGTCTGGTCTCTTCCTTTTGGTTGATTCTCTATCATGACGACCGATCTCGTAACTTGATGGTAAAGTTGGGGCCTTTGGGGAACGTTGTTGCTGGTGTTCATTGGCAGAGGCTACTGTTGGGTATGATTGTCTGGTCTCTTCCTTTTGGTTGATTCTCTATCATGGCGACCTATCTCGTAACTTGATGGTAAAGTTGGGGCCTTTGGGGAACGTTGTTGCTGGTGTTCATTGGCAGAGGCTACTGTTGGGTATGATTGTCTGGTCTCTTCCTTTTGGTTGATTCTCTATCATGACGACCGATCTCGTAACTTGATGGTAAAGTTGGGGCCTTTGGGGAACGTTGTTGCTGGTGTTCATTGGCAGAGGCTACTGTTGGGTATGATTGTCTGGTCTCTTCCTTTTGGTTGATTCTCTATCATGACGACCGATCTCGTAACTTGATGGTAAAGTTGGGGCCTTTGGGGAACGTTGTTGCTGGTGTTCATTGGCAGAGGCTACTGTTGGTATGATTGTCTGGTCTCTTCTTTTGGTTGATTCTCTATCATGACGACCGATCTCGTAACTTGATGGTAAAGTTGGGGCCTTTGGGGAACGTTGTTGCTGGTGTTCATTGGCAGAGGCTACTGTTGGGTATGATTGTCTGGTCTCTTCCTTTTGGTTGATTCTCTATCATGACGACCGATCTCGTAACTTGATGGTAAAGTTGGGGCCTTTGGGGAACGTTGTTGCTGGTGTTCATTGGCAGAGGCTACTGTTGGTATGATTGTCTGGTCTCTTCCTTTTGGTTGATTCTCTATCATGGCGACCTATCTCGTAACTTGATGGTAAAGTTGGGGCCTTTGGGGAACGTTGTTGCTGGTGTTCATTGGCAGAGGCTACTGTTGGGTATGATTGTCTGGTCTCTTCCTTTTGGTTGATTCTCTATCATGGCGACCTATCTCGTAACTTGATGGGTAAAGTTGGGGCCTTTGGGGAACGTTGTTGCTGGTGTTCATTGGCAGAGGCTACTGTTGGGTATGATTGTCTGGTCTCTTCCTTTTGGTTGATTCTCTATCATGGCGACCTATCTCGTAACTTGATGGGTAAAGTTGGGGCCTTTGGGGAACGTTGTTGCTGGTGTTCATTGGCAGAGGCTACTGTTGGGTATGATTGTCTGGTCTCTTCCTTTTGGTTGATTCTCTATCATGGCGACCTATCTCGTAACTTGATGGGTAAAGTTGGGGCCTTTGGGGAACGTTGTTGCTGGTGTTCATTGGCAGAGGCTACTGTTGGGTATGATTGTCTGGTCTCTTCCTTTTGGTTGATTCTCTATCATGGCGACCTATCTCGTAACTTGATGGTAAAGTTGGGGCCTTTGGGGAACGTTGTTGCTGGTGTTCATTGGCAGAGGCTACTGTTGGGTATGATTGTCTGGTCTCTTCCTTTTGGTTGATTCTCTATCATGGCGACCTATCTCGTAACTTGATGGCAATGTCATCCTTATCCCAGTGGGTAGTGAAACTCGTGACGCTTTATGAATATTTTTTATTGTATTTTGAACTCTCATTTTGGTAAATTATCTGATTCACATCAAAATGTGTATTCCTGTATTTACGATTTCACAGAAACCATTAGGATTACATTATGAACCTAAAATTTCTTCTTACGCAGTATCTTTAGAAAGTTGTTATTGGTCTTTTTCCATTACATGTGTTGTAAAAGGCTTGTAGAAATATGTTAGTGTGCATATATTTTGTACTCATCTACTATATAAAATTATCCAAATACCGAAAGTACTGTAAATTCCTACAAAACTTACCCTTAAAGATATATTCTTTTTATGGTACAGTAGTAAGGTGTTAACACACTCCTGCACATGATTACACCGCCAGTGAGAAATCAACTTCAGTGCACTTGCATAATTGTCATTGGACAAAAAATGTTACATTCTCCTGAAAATCTTCTCATTCTTTCAAAAGGAGGCCATACCTTCCATACTCTGCTTGGAGTGCAGACATGAAGCTGCAAAAGCCTTATAAAAGGGATACTAGGATTATAGAATGATAATGCTGAGTATCCTTTTTAATGTACCATTGTTCTTGTGCTGAGCTATGTAGGGTTGACCACTGTCTCCCTGGAATAAACAAAAGAAAGACTAATAGTTGACAAAGCAAACTATGCATATGGATACACACTATAAGGTTAACATTGTATTTTGCCTCTCTGGAAAATAACATTAGGAGAACTGTAGAGGAGGTAAGCAGTGTACTTATTACTGTAAAAGATCTTCCAGTGTATGAACAGAGAGATGTTCAAAAATACATATAACACATGTGGATCAAGATTAGAGTATGTGTCATAAGTATGATCATCTCTCTTAAGGCTTATAGATTAGCTGCACAAGGGGATATTTTGATAGGTAACAGAAGCTGAATCTGAAATAGGAGCTAAGACACAAGGAAAGGTCAGCAGCCATTGTCTATATTAGAAGACACATGCTAACTTAATAATTCGTCTGATTTAATAATGGCACCAAAGAACAGCCCTTTGACTCTGAGCTGTTGAACCGTAGGGCACACAGGGAAAATGGGCACAAGATGTTTGATAAGATAAGGAAATATATGTTTACTAATGATGCAATGTGAGTGAAATATGGTAAAAGAGAAAGTAGTGAATAGAAAGAACAGAGGTACTGGAGTCCGTAAGATGACAATATCCATTCCCAGTGCAAAAATGAGATAAAAAATCACTCCTACAATGAAGATTGCTTTTATAACCTAGATGACACAGGAAACTGAATACCCTTATCGAGACTGTCTCATTAATGTGCTGTGTGTACATATATATATAAATATATATTACTTTGTCACTGTCTCCTGCGTTAGTGAGGTAGCGCAAGGAAACAGACAATATCTCTACTACAACGGTACCACAATATCTCCACTACAATGGCACCACAATATCTCCACTACATAGGCACCAAAATATCTCCACTAAAACGGCACCACAATATCTCCACTACAACATCATAATATCTACACTACACCGGCACCACACTATCTCCACTAAAACGGCACTACATCTCCATTAATACAGAACCATAGTTCTGGTGGGTTGTTTTGGCTTAAAGCTTTAAGCTACAAAATCCACCAACTGAAGAATCTTAACACCTTCTTAAGGTGTTAAAGATAATTCTAAGACCACAATCTATGCATGTGGCCCATGCACCATAGTGTCCGTCCACTACAACTACTATGGCACCCCAATATCTTCGACTATGGCACTATAGTTTAATCTCTACTATCGCCCCACAATATCTCCACTGCAATGGCACAATATCACAATTATGGCACTGCAATATCTCCACTACTACTGCAACACAGTATGTCCACTACTATGACACCATACGAAGTCCAACACTATGATGGTACCACAACAATTGCATGTCTAAATAGTAAGGCACCTTAGTATGTCAACTACTATAGCACTACAGTATGTCTTCTATATAATACCCATTTACATCTACTCATAAAGAACCACAATATCTCCAATGGTTTGACATCACATCCTGTCCTCTACAAATGTACCTTATTACGTCCAAACACCTCAAGATCTCCACTATTACAACAACATATCAAGGCCAATATTCTGGCATATGTTCACTATAAACCAATATTTCATGTTAACTGTATATTACGCATGTCGCTTATTAGCACACATGACCACTAAAGATATATCACAATCAAAAATGCAAAACAGTCAGTTTGGTCAGCAATACCCAGCGGGACCACCTGTTGTCATAAACATTATCCAGGTTCCCCCAGACCTCCTCAGCTAGACTTTACCCTTCTTGTCTGCTGGTGCACCTATGCAAAACCTTGGGGCATACTAGAATCCCTTATACAGTGGTAACTATCACCCAAACTGCTACAATGGTCCTGGCCCCAATGGGTTTAATGCCCAAAACCCCCCAAATACTTATCCCCAGTAGACCGAGGAAAGCACGGACTGTGAATCTGATACAACTTACGTGTCCTCAAGCCAGACAAATCGACACTATGGGATTGGAAGTAGCACATCCAGTACAACTTCTAGCCCGTCCCCCCCCAAAGTGTTTAAGGAACAGAACCCCCCAAATACCTATCCCCAGTACACAGAGGAGGATATGGACGTTGAATCTGATATACATTATGTGTACCCAAGCCAGACAAATAGACATCCGGGGATTGGAAACGGCACATCCAATGCAACTACTAGCCTGTTCCCCCCCAATGCGTTTACAGTACAGAAACCCCCAAATAATTATCCCCAGTACACCAATGAGAGCATGGAAGTTGATGATATGAATTGCGTGTACCCAAGCGCGACAAATGGACACCATGGAATTGGAAACAGCACATCCAATGCAACTACTAGCCTGTTCCCCCCCAATGTGTTTAAGGCCTACAACCCCTCAAATACCTATCCCCAGTAGACAGAGGAGAGTATGGACACTGAACCTGATATACATTATGTGTACCCAAGCCTGACAAATAGACATCCTGGGACTGGAAACGGCACATCCAATGCAACTACTAGCCTGTTCTCCCCCAATGCGTTTATGACCAAGAACCCCCCAAATACTTATTCCCAGTAGACCGAGGAGAGTATGGATGTTGAACCTGGCACGAATTACGTGTACCCAAGCTCAACATATGGACGTCCTTGGACTGGAAATGCCATATCCAGTGCAACTACTAGCCTGTTCTCCCCCAATGCGTTTAAGACCAAAACCCCCCAAAATACTTATCCCCAGTAGACCGAGGAGAGTATGGATGTTGAACCTGATATGAATTACGTGTACCCAAGCCAAACAAATGGACATCCTTGGATTGGAAATGGCACATCCAGTGTAACTACTAGCCTGTTCTCCCCCAATGCGTTTAAGGCCAAGAACCCCCCAAATACTTATCCCCAGTAGACCAAGGAGAGTATGGACATTAAACCTGATACGAATTACATGTACCCAAACCCCACAAATGGACATCCTGGGATTGGAAACGGCACATCCAATGCAACTACTAGCCTGTTCTCCCCAAATGCGTTTAAGGCCAAGAACCCCCCAAATACTTATCCCGAGTAGACCAAGGAGAGTATGGACGTTAAACCTAATACGAATTATGTGTACCAAAGCTCGACAAATGGACATCCTGGGATTGGAAACGGCACATCTAATGCAACTACTAGCCTGTTTTCCCCCAATGCATTTAAGGCCAAGAACCTCCCAAATACTTATCCCCAACAGTGGCCTTTGCCAATGAACAACCCCTGTAACACTGTTCCCCATCCAGGCTTGGTCAACGAACCCCAGAACAACATTCCCCAGCCAGGCTTGGATAACATTGTTCCTCCTCAGTGGCCTATACCAATGAACACCAGCAACAACGTTCCCCAAAGTCCCCAGCTTTACCCATCAAGTTACGAGATTGGTCGCCATGGCAGAAAATCAACCAAAAGGATGAGACTAAACAATGAAATGCAAGATGCAAACAGTGTGAAGACAAAAACCACTCCCATCCTCAACAAAAATAAATCAAGCAATAAGCGAAAGGCAACTTGGAAGGGGGGAGGCAGGTCAAGATTCAATGCCCACTGAAACGTTCAGTGAGCTGAGGGGAGGAGAGTGATATAATGGCACTTTTTACCAATCACGGATATACATTTTTATTTACAAGGCTGCATTTATATTCTCCATTTACTTTATTCCATTCAGTTACACCACTCTTTGGTAATATCAAGAGACAAATATATATTTTTCAAAGTTTCTAGTTTAATTTCCTATTATATGCTGCAGCTGCTCTCTCCCCACTTCTATCGAACTGTTCATCGTCTAGGACCCTACACCACATTATTAAATCTTTTCTCAGTCTTCTCATCTTCAAAGTCGACATAGCTAAAACCTCTAGCAAATCTAAAGCCTCTAACTCAGTTCTCGCTTATGGTAGAGCAAATTTAAGGCCTCTAGCTTTCCTCCAACTCAGCTCCCATAATTCTGGTAACATCTATCTTGCTCTCTTCTACACCTTCTCTATTAGTTCTCTGGGATTCATTACATATCGTGAGAAAACTTGAGAAACGTATCCTAGTTTAGGCCTTATGTATGCCGTGGACTGCTTACTGAATATTTCCTTATCCAAGAACTTGAATGCAGTTCTACTATTTGCTAGTAGACAGTTGGTTTCCTCAGTTATTCTTCAAAGGTGGGATTATGGTAATAGGTTAGGAACAAAATGATTTACAAGTCTTTCTCCCATACAGATTCCTACAATGTTTCCTGATTTACAATAACCATATCTAAGTTTTCTTTTACTGTGAGTCACCTTCATTATTTCAAATTCAATTGGGTTTAACTTCATCAACCATGTATCAAATCAACTTTGAAGTCTATTATGGTTTCCTTTTAAGTTGATGCAATCCTCCATGCATTTCACTTCTGCCATAACACCCCCACATTGCCTTTCCATTATCTGCAAACATATCCAGGAAGAAGTTCATACCTTCAAGCAGATTATTCACAAAGATCAAAAACATTAATGGTAACAGAACAGAAACCGGCAGCAATACACAACTTGTGACCATAACTTATTTTTAGGTGGCTCATCTGACATGCGTTGTTTGTTTGCTTCCACTAAGATATGAATTATCAATAAATCCAACAATGCCCGATGATCCTCTTTCCCACTCACATATGTGTACTTTTGTGTCTCTGGTTTTAAACGAAGTATTCTGAATCACCAACCCTTTCTCTGCATACAATTCTACAAGCTGTTCACCATTTCCATTCTCCTTACAGAAGGGTTATACCCTCAACTGCCACACCACTCACCTCTGCATACCTAATATCCTATGCTAAAACTCCTGACTCACTCACTCAGCTGCCTGCAAAACTCTTGCCTCATAATCTTTCTTCTCATGACCATGTGCATAAGTACTAATAATCATGCATCTCTTGCAATCCTCATTCAGTTTCAGCAACATCAGCCAAGAGCTGACTTCCTAACTAATGTGGGAAATGAAATAGAACACATAATGCCCTACAGCAGCAAGGATTCAACCCAGAACCTTTTACGTGGTAGATGGGAACACTAACCACTCAGCCATGATCGCCCCTAACAGGGAAATGACTATCCAATCACTAACAATTGAATACCCTTTGTCTTAAATCCATCAGCAATGGGGTCTAGAGACTGAGTGTGAAAAAATGTGACCCTTTTTTTTCCTGTTTTCCTTGTGCTACCTCGCTGAAGCAGGGGGTAGCGATACCGTTTCTTGTGGGGCGGGGTAGTCTCAGGATTGGGTGAACGCAAGACAGTACGAATAATGTACATGTGTAAATATGTATATGTCCACATATATGCATGTATATGTGTATATATGTGAAATGTTCATGTATGTATATGTAACTGTAAGGGTGTGTTTATGGATACATGTGTGTATATAAGTGGATGGGGCACTCTTCATCTGTTTCGTGGTGCTACCTCACTGACGCGAGAAACGACAATCAATAAATATACTAATAATAATTATAATAATAATAATAATAATAATAATAATAATAATAATAATAATAATTTATTTATTTATTTTATTATACTTTGTCGCTGTCTCCCGCGTTTGCGAGGTAGCGCAAGGAAACAGACGAAAGAAATGGCCCAACCCCTTCCATACACATGTATATACATACGTCCACACACGCAAATATACATACCTACACAGCTTTCCATGGCTTACCCCAGACGCTTCACATGCCTTGATTCAATCCACTGACAGCACGTCAACCCCTGTATACCACATCGCTCCAATTCACTCTATTCCTTGCCCTCCTTTCACCCTCCTGCATGTTCAGGCCCCGATCACACAAAATCTTTTTCACTCCATCTTTCCACCTCCAATTTGGTCTCCCTCTTCTCCTTGTTCCCTCCACCTCCGACACATATATCCTCTTGGTCAATCTTTCCTCACTCATCCTCTCCATGTGCCCAAACCACTTCAAAACACCCTCTTCTGCTCTCTCAACCACGCTCTTTTTATTTCCACACATCTCTCTTACCCTTACGTTACTCACTCGATCAAACCACCTCACACCACACATTGTCCTCAAACATCTCATTTCCAGCACATCCATCCTCCTGCGCACAACTCTATCCATAGCCCACGCCTCGCAACCATACAACATTGTTGGAACCACTATTCCTTGAAACATACCCATTTTTGCTTTCCGAGATAATGTTCTCGACTTCCACACATTCTTCAAGGCCCCCAGAATTTTCGCCCCCTCCCCTACCCTATGATCCACTTCCACTTCCATGGTTCCATCCGCTGCCAGATCCACTCCCAGATATCTAAAACACTTCACTTCCTCCAGTTTTTCTCCATTCAGACTCACCTCCCAATTGACTTGACCCTCAACCCTACTGTACCTAATAACCTTGCTCTTATTCACATTTACTCTTAACTTTCTTCTTCCACACACTTTACCAAACTCAGTCACCAGCTTCTGCAGTTTCTCACGTGAATCAGCCACCAGCGCTGTATCATCAGCGAACAACAACTGACTCACTTCCCAAGCTCTCTCATCTCCAACAGACTTCATACTTGCCCCTCTTTCCAAAACTCTTGCATTTACCTCCCTAACAACCCCATCCATAAACAAATTAAACAACCATGGAGACATCACACACCCCTGCCACAAACCTACATTCACTGAGAACCAATCACTTTCCTCTCTTCCTACACGTACACATGCCTTACATCCTCGATAAAAACTTTTCACTGCTTTTAACAACTTTCCTCCCACACCATATATTCTTAATACCTTCCACAGAGCATCTCTATCAACTCTATCATATGCCTTCTCCAGATCCATAAATGCTACATACAAATCCATTTGCTTTTCTAAGTATTTCTCACATACATTCTTCAAAGCAAACACCTGATCCACACATCCTCTACCACTTCTGAAACCACACTGCTCTTCCCCAATCTGATGCTCTGTACATGCCTTCACCCTCTCAATCAATACCCTCCCATATAATTTACCAGGAATACTCAACAAACTTATACCTCTGTAATTTGAGCACTCACTCTTATCCCCTTTGCCTTTGTACAATGGCACTATGCACGCATTCCGCCAATCCTCAGGCACCTCACCATGAGTCATACATACATTAAATAACCTTACCAACCAGTCAACAATACAGTCACCCCCTTTTTTAATAAATTCCACTGCAATACCATCCAAACCTGCTGCCTTGCCGGCTTTCATCTTCCGCAAAGCTTTCACTAATAATAATAGTAGTAGTAGTAGTAGTAGTAGTAGTAGTAGTAGTAGTAGTAGTAGTAGTAGTAGTAGTAGTAATAATAATAATAATAATAATAATAATAATAATAATAATAATGATAATCATGACAATATTAATAATAATAATAATATGGTTTTGCAGGCAGCTGAGTGAGTGAGTCAGGAGTTTTAGCATAGGATGTTAGGTATGCAGAGGTGAGTGGTGTGGCAGTTGACGGTATAATCCTTCTATAAGGAGAATGGAAATGGTGAACAGCTTGTAGAATTGTATGTAGAGAAAGGGTTGGTGATTCAGAATACTTCGTTTAAAACCAGACACAAAAGTACACATATGTGAGTGGGAAAGAGGATCATCGGGCATTGTTGGATTTATTGATAATTCATATCTTAGTGGAAGCAAACAAACAACGCATGTCAGATGAGCCTCCTAAAAATAAGTTATGGTCACAAGTTGTGTATTGTTGCCAGTTTCTGTTCTGTTACCATTAATGTTTTTGATCTTTGTGAATAATCTGCCTAAAGGTATGAAATTCTTCCTGAATATGTTTGCAGATAATGGAAAGGCAATGTGGGGGTGTTATGGCAGAAGTGAAATGCATGGAGGATTGCATCAACTTAAAAGGAAACCATAATAGACTTCAAAGTTGATTTGATACATGGTTGATGAAGTTAAACCCAATTGAATTTGAAATAATGAATGTGACTCACAGTAAAAGAAAACTTAGATATGGTTATTGTAAATCAGGAAACATTGTAGGAATCTGTATGTGAGAAAGACTTGTAAATCATTTTGTTCCTAACCTATTACCATAATCCCACCTTTGGAGAATAGTTGAGGAAACCAACTGTCTACTAGCAAATAGTAGAACTGCATTCAAGTTCTTGGATAAGGAAATATTCAGTAAGCAGTCCACGGCATACATAAGGCCTAAACTAGGATACGTTTCTCAAGTTTTCTCACGATATGTAATGAATCCCAGAGAACTAATAGAGAAGGTGTAGAAGAGAGCAAGATAGATGTTACCAGAATTATGAGAGCTGAGTTGGAGGAAAGCTAGAGGCCTTAAATTTGCTCTACCAGAAGTGAGAACTTAGAGGCTTTAGATTTGCTAGAGGTTTTAGCTATATCGACTTTGAAGATGAGAAGAGTGAGAAAAGTTTTAATAATGTGGTGTAGGGTCCTAGACGATGAACAGTTCGATAGAAGTGGGGAGAGAGCAGCTGCAGCATGTAATAGGAAATTAAACTAGAAACTTTGAAAAATATATATTTGTCTCTTGATATTACCAAAGAGTGGTGTAACTGAATGGAATGAAGTAAATGGAGAATATAAATGCAGCCTTGTAAATAAAAATGTATATCCGTGATTGGTAAAAAGTGCCATTATATCACTCTCCTCCCCTCAGCTCACTGAACGTTTCAGTGGGCAGTGAATCTTGACCTGCCTCCCCCCTTCCAAGTTGCCTTTCGCTTATTGCTTGATTTATTTTTGTTGAGGATGGGAGTGGTTTTTGTCTTCACACTGTTTGCATCTTGCATTTCATTGTTTAGTCTCATCCTTTTGGTTGATTTTCTGCCATGGCGACCAATCTCGTAACTTGATGGGTAAAGCTGGGGACTTTGGGGAACGTTGTTGCTGGTGTTCATTGGTATAGGCCACTGAGGAGGAACAATGTTATCCAAGCCTGGCTGGGGAATGTTGTTCTGGGGTTCGTTGACCAAGCCTGGATGGGGAACAGTGTTACAGGGGTTGTTCATTGGCAAAGGCCACTGTTGGGGATAAGTATTTGGGAGGTTCTTGGCCTTAAATGCATTGGGGGAAAACAGGCTAGTAGTTGCATTAGATGTGCCGTTTCCAATCCCAGGATGTCCATTTGTCGAGCTTTGGTACACATAATTCGTATTAGGTTTAACGTCCATACTCTCCTTGGTCTACTCGGGATAAGTATTTGGGGGGTTCTTGGCCTTAAACGCATTTGGGGAGAACAGGCTAGTAGTTGCATTGGATGTGCCGTTTCCAATCCCAGGATGTCCATTTGTGGGGTTTGGGTACATGTAATTCGTATCAGGTTTAATGTCCATACTCTCCTTGGTCTACTGGGGATAAGTATTTGGGGGGTTCTTGGCCTTAAACGCATTGGGGGAGAACAGGCTAGTAGTTACACTGGATGTGCCATTTCCAATCCAAGGATGTCCATTTGTTTGGCTTGGGTACATGTAATTCATATCAGGTTCAACATCCATACTCTCCTCGGTCTACTGGGGATAAGTATTTGGGGGGTTCTTGGTCTTAAACGCATTGGGGGAGAACAGGCTAGTAGTTGCACTGGATATGGCATTTCCAGTCCAAGGACGTCCATTTGTCGAGCTTGGGTACACGTAATTCATGCCAGGTTCAACATCCATACTCTCCTCGGTCTACTGGGAATAAGTATTTGGGGGGTTCTTGGTCATAAATGCATTGGGGGAGAACAGGCTAGTAGTTGCATTGGATGTGCCGTTTCCAATTCCAGGATGTCTATTTGTCAGGCTTGGGTACACATAATGTATATCAGGTTCAGTGTCCATACTCTCCTCTGTCTATTGGGGATAGGTATTTGAGGGGTTGTAGGCCTTAAACACATTGGGGGGGAACAGGCTAGTAGTTGCACTGGATGTGCTGTTTCCAATTCCATGGTGTCCATTTGTCGCGCTTGGGTACACGCAATTCATATCATCAACTTCCATGCTCTCATTGGTGTACTGGGGATAATTATTTGGGGGTTTCTGTACCATAAACGCATTGGGGGGGAACAGGCTAGTAGTTGCATTGGATGTGCCGTTTCCAATCCCCGGATGTCTATTTGTCTGGCTTGGGTACACATAATGTATATCAGATTCAACGTCCATATCCTCCTCTGTGTACTGGGGATAGGTATTTGGGGGGTTCTGTTCCTTAAACACTTTGGGGGGGGACGGGCTAGAAGTTGTACTGGATGTGCTACTTCCAATCCCATAGTGTCGATTTGTCTGGCTTGCGGACACGTAAGTTGTATCAGATTCACAGTCCGTGCTTTCCTCGGTCTACTGGGGATAAGTATTTGGGGGGTTTTGGGCATTAAACCCATTGGGGCCAGGACCATTGTAGCAGTTTGGGTGATAGTTACCACTGTATAAGGGATTCTAGTATGCCCCAAGGTTTTGCATAGGTGCACCAGCAGACAAGAAGGGTAAAGTCTAGCTGAGGAGGTCTGGGGGAACCTGGATAATGTTTATGACAACAGGTGGTCCCGCTGGGTATTGCTGACCAAACTGACTGTTTTGCATTTTTGATTGTGATATATCTTTAGTGGTCATGTGTGCTAATAAGCGACATGCGTAATATATAGTTAACATGAAATATTGGTTTATAGTGAACATATGCCAGAATATTGGCCTTGATATGTTGTTGTAATAGTGGAGATCTTGAGGTGTTCGGACGTAATAAGGTACATTTGTAGAGGACAGGATGTGATGTCAAACCATTGGAGATATTGTGGTTCTTTATGAGTAGATGTAAATGGGTATTATATAGAAGACATACTGTAGTGCTATAGTAGTTGACATACTAAGGTGCCTTACTATTTAGACATGCAATTGTTGTGGTACCATCATAGTGTTGGACTTCGTATGGTGTCATAGTAGTGGACATACTGTGTTGCAGTAGTAGTGGAGATATTGCAGTGCCATAATTGTGATATTGTGCCATTGCAGTGGAGATATTGTGGGGCGATAGTAGAGATTAAACTATAGTGCCATAGTCGAAGATATTGGGGTGCCATAGTAGTTGTAGTGGACGTACACTATGGTGCATGGGCCACATGCATAGATTGTGGTCTTAGAATTATCTTTAACACCTTAAGAAGGTGTTAAGATTCTTCAGTTGGTGGATTTTGTAGCTTAAAGCTTTAAGCCAAAAAACCCACCAGAACTATGGTTCTGTATTAATGGAGATGTAGTGCCGTTTTAGTGGAGATATTGTGGTGCCGGTGTAGTGTAGATATTATGATGTTGTAGTGGAGATATTGTGGTGCCGTTTTAGTGGAGATATTTTGGTGCCTTTGTAGTGGAGATATTGTGGTGCCATTGTAGTGGAGATATTGTGGTACCGTTGTAGTAGAGATATTGTGGCGCTGTTGTAGTGAAGATATTGTGGTGCCATTGTAGTGGAGATATTGTGGTGCCGTTGTAGTGGAGATATTTTGATGTCATTGTAGTGGAGATATTGTGGTGCCACTGTAGTGGAGATATTGTGGTGCCGTTGTAGTGGAGATATTGTGGCGCCATAGTAGTGGATGTAAAATAGTGCCATAGTCATAGACATACGGTGGTACCATAGTATTGAAGATGTGGTGGCATACTAGTGGAGATACTGTGATTCCTTGTTAGTGGACATTTGTTGTCATAGTAGAGGATATACGGTGGTGCAATAATAGTGGAGACACTGTGGAGCACAAGGAATGGCTATTGGTAGTCATGTGCATTTGCTGAAGTGCCATAGTAGTGGTGTTATTGTGGTGCTTATATAGTGGAGATATTGTGGTTGCATGGTAGTAGAGATATTGTAGTGCCTCAGGGGAGATATATCCTCTTTGTCAGTCTTTCCTCACTCATTCTCTCCATGTGACCAAACCATTTCAAAACACCCTCTTCTGCTCTCTCAACCACACTCTTTTTATTACCACTTATCTCTCTTACCCTCTCATTACTTGCTCAATCAAACCACCTCACACCACATATTTTCCTCAAACATCTCAAAACATATCCATGAGATAAGAGAGTAAGCCATTTTTGTATGATACGTATTTGTTTTCAGCAGGAGCATATTTACTGAAAATCTGTCGGAGGAGACTAGGCCTCGATATGAGTCGTGTTTTGCAAGAGCTGAAGGACTTTGTGAAAGGGACTTGGGGTCGATCTACATCGTCCCCGACCCTCCGCCAGAGTCTGACCTTAAGGGGAATAGTGAAGAAAGACTATCTGCAAACGAATATTAGAACTGAATTCAGGTTCATGTTTATACATGAACCTGAAATTATTTAGTGAGATGTTCACATCCTCCGCACCAGAAGTGAAAGTGAGAGGCTTTAAATTTGCTGGAGCTTTTAGATTTACCGACTTTGGAGGCGAGAAGAGTAAAATAAGATTTAATTACGTGATGGCGTACAGTCATAAACAATGAACTGTTCGATAGAGGTGGGAAGAGAACAGCAGTAGCCGACACCCACTAGTGTCTTGGAGTGCGGCTTGACCAGAAACTCATCTTCAGGACGCAGCTTCAGTATCTCCGACAGACAACGAGAAACAGAGAAAACCTAATGAGGTCGCAGACTAGCCCAGCCCCTAGGGCAAATATGGAGGTGCTCAGGACCTACTACACTGCCGCCATCAGATCGCTGGTAGACCACTGTGCTCCAGCACTAATTGGCCTGAGGGATGACTTAAGTGACCATCATGGAGGTCATCCAAAATGATGCTCTCAGGACCATGCTGGGAGCTCCCATGTGGACCAGGATCTGCACCCTGCAGATGGAGACTGCCACCTCTAGCAGCAAGAGTCAGAGAACAGTGGCTACCCTAGCCAAGATCTGCAGGTCAAGCAAGCCTCCACCACTGATATCACCGAGACCAAAGGACGCGAGGAACCTCCTGGTCACACGTAGCGGCCAATATCATCCATGCCTACCGAGAAGAGACATCCACACTGCAGCCGGAAGATGCACCACACCATCGGTATAGTTTACCACCCCCATGGGACCCTCCACCAGCCACCTTCGCAGTCACAGCACAGTCACAGAACAGATTTAATAACGTGATGGCGTAGGGTCCTAGACGATGAACAGTTCGATAGAAGTGGGGAGAGAACAGCTGTAGCATATAATAGGAAATAAGACTAGAAACTTTGAAAAATATATATTTGTCTTTTGATAGTACTAAAGAGTGGTAACTGAATGGAATAAAGTAAATGGAGACTATAAATGTAGCCTTGTAAATAAAAATGTATAACCGTGATTGGTAAAAAGTGCCTTCATATCACTCTCCTCCAATCAGCTCATTGAACGTGTCTCTGGGCCTTGAATCTAGATCCTCTGCCTCTCCCCCTCCAAGTTCTAGATTCTCTGCCTCTCCCCCTCCAAGTTCTAGATTCTCTGCCTCTCCCCCTCCAAGTTCTAGATCCTCTGCCTCTCCCCCTCCAATTTGCCTTTCGCTTATTTCTATCAATTTTGTTGCGGATGGGACAGGTGTTTGTCTTCACCTTGTTTGCATCTTCCGTATGATTGTTTAGTCTTTTCCATTTGGTTGATTCTCTATCATGGCGACCGATCTCGTAACTTGATGGGTATAGTTGGGGCCTTTGGGGAACGTTGTTGCTGGTGTTCATTGGCAGAGGCTACTGTTGGGTATGATTGTCTGGTCTCTTCCTTTTGGTTGATTCTCTATCATGGCGACCTATCTCGTAACTTGATGGGTAAAGTTGGGGCCTTTGGGGAACGTTGTTGCTGGTGTTCATTGGCAGAGGCTACTGTTGGGTATGATTGTCTGGTCTCTTCCTTTTGGTTGATTCTCTATCATGGCGACCTATCTCGTAACTTGATGGGTAAAGTTGGGGCCTTTGGGGAACGTTGTTGCTGGTGTTCATTGGCAGAGGCTACTTTTGGGTATGATTGTCTGGTCTCTTCCTTTTGGTTGATTCTCTATCATGGCGACCTATCTCGTAACTTGATGGGTAAAGTTGGGGCCTTTGGGGAACGTTGTTGCTGGTGTTCATTGGCAGAGGCTACTTTTGGGTATGATTGTCTGGTCTCTTCCTTTTGGTTGATTCTCTATCATGGCGACCTATCTCGTAACTTGATGGGTAAAGTTGGGGCCTTTGGGGAACGTTGTTGCTGGTGTTCATTGGCAGAGGCTACTGTTGGGGATAAGTCCTTGGGGGGTTCTGGGCGTTAAACGCATTAGGGGGGAACATGCTAGTAGTTGCACTGGATATGCCGTTTCCAGTCCCATGGTATCCCTTTGTCGGGCTTGGGTGCACGCAATCCGGTTCGTCAACCTCCATACTGTCCACATCGGAGCCAGGACCATTCTAGCAATTTGGGTGATAGTTACCTCTCTATAAGGGATTCTAGCGTGCCTAAAGATTTTGCATGGGTGCACCAGTATACTAGAAGGGTAAAGCCTATCTGAGGAGGTCTGGGGTAACCTGGATAATGTTTATGACAATGGGTGGTCCCATTGGGTATTGCTGACCAAGCTGACTGTGTTGCATTTTTGATTGTGATATATCTTTAGTGGTCATGTGTGCTAATAAGCGACATACGTAATATATAGTTAACATGAAATATTGGTTTATAGTGAACATATGCCAGAATATTGGCCTTTATATGTTGCTGTAATAGTGGAGATACTGAGGTGCCTTTGTGGACGTAATAAGGTACATTTGTAGAGGACAGGATGTGATGTCAAACTAGTGGAGATATTGTGGTTTTTTATGAGTAGACATAAATGGGCATTAAGAGAACATACTGTAGTGCCATAGTAGTGGACATACTAAGGTGCCTTACTATTTAGACATACTGTTGTGGTGCCATAGTATTGGACTTTGTATAGTGTCATAGTAGTGACATACTGTGTTGCAGTAATAGCAGAGATATTGCAGTGCCATCATTGTAATATCGTGCCATTGCAGTGGAGATATTGTGGGGCGATAGTCGAGATCAAACAATAGTGCCATAGTCGAAGATATTGGGGTGCCATAGTAGCTGTAGTGGACATACTATGATGCATAGGCCACGTGCATAAAGTGTGGCTTTGGAATTATCTTTAACACCTTGAGAAGGTGTTAAGATTCTTCAGTTGGTGGATTTTGTAGCTTACGTTGACAGCAATAATGACCGTGGCAGTTGATAGGCTTAAAGGCCAAAACAACCCACCAGAACTATAGTTCAATAGTAATGGAGATATTTTAGTGCCGTTGTAGTGGAGATATTGTGGTGCCATTGTAGTGGAGATATTTTGGTGCCATTGTAGTGGAGATATTTTGGTGCCATTGTAGTGGAAATATTGTAGTGCTGTTGTAGTGGAGATATTTTGGTCCCGTTGTAGTGGAAATATTGTGGTGCCGTTGTAGTGGAGATATTGTAGTGCCGTTGTAGTGGAGATATTGTGGTGCCATTGTAGTGGAGATGTTTTGGTGCCGTTGTAGTGGAGATATTGTAGTGCCGTTGTTGTGGAGATATTTTGGTGCTGTTGTAGTTGAGATATTGTGGTGCTGTTGTAGTGGAGATATTGTGGTGCCGTTGTAGTTGAGATACTGCGGTGCTGTTGTAGTGGAGATATTGTGGTGCTGTTGTAGTGGAGATATTGTGGTGCCATTGTAGTGGAGATATTGTGGTGCTGTTGTAGTGGAGATATTGGGGTGCCGTTGTAGTTGAGATATTGTGGTGCTGTTGTAGTGGAGATATTGTGGTGCTGTTGTAGTCTAGATGATATGGTGCCGTTGTAGTGGAGATATTGTGGCGCCATAGTAGTGGACGTACAATAGTGCCATGGTCATAGACATACAGTGGTACCATAGTATTGAAGATGTGGTGCCATACTAGTGGAGATACTGTGATACCTTGTTAGTGGACATATGTTGTCTCAGTAGAGGATATACTGTGGTGCAATAGTAGTGGAGACACTGTGGAGCACAAGGTATAGATATTGCTAGTCATGTGCATTTGCTGAAGTGCCATAGTAGTGGAGTTATTGTGGTGCTGTTATAGTAGAGATATTGTGGTTGTGTGGTAGTACAGATATTGCAGTGCCACATTGGAGATATTGTTTTGCTATAGTAGTGGAAATATTGTGATGCCATAGTAATGGATATGCTGTGGCATATTAGTGTATATACTATGGTGCCACAGTAGTGGATGTGCTGTAATTCCACATTGTCTTTTATGAAGGCAGCCATTCCAATGAAATAGTTGTGATCTGAAAGAAGCCCTGTTTATATTCTCACTTTCTGTGTCATAATGTAAAGCATATATTCCCTTTTTGAGGGATTTGGTTTCAAGTTTGACTCTTAGTTTGTGTAGAATATCATTCCAGATATCTCATTGTCACAAATGTGGCCAGAATTTATGTGGCATGAACAAAGTTTTATGCTGTTAGTGTTTTAAACTGAGAATACCTTGGTTTGTGATTTGGGCTCTCTGGATGAGTGTAATTTATAAATGATGATTGTGGGTAAAGCAACTTGTACAATTTTGTTTTGTGCATATTGTGATTTATCACTTTCTGATCATTAAGGAGTTGGTGGTTATGACATTTATTGATAACTAATACATATCGCTCCATACCCTTGTGCCCAGTGTAGCTCCCATGCACCTAAGGTACAATAATTCTTGCTTATCCACCTAAACGCTGACCCCCCACCCCCCTATATATTTTTAAATAGGGCTGTGAGATGAAAGGAAGTAGAGTTAGAACAGGAGGGGAAAGGGATAGTTTGAAATGGACCACTTCCCTTGACTTTCCATAATTTCCTTTGTTTTAGAATCTCTAACATGTAATTATTTACATTTTAGTGAGTAAGATATGTACAAGTTTGATGTTTGATATTTTTATATTTTGGCGGGGACAGCATGTGTTGCACATCCACCTTAAAATGTATAGAGGAATCTTTGCTTTATGTGCTGCCTTGATAAGTCCATCTTCATTGTGTCTTAACTTTTGTTTAGGACAAAGACAGTAGCCAAATCATCATCATCCAACTTGTCTTCATGAGCAAAGTTGACCTCAGAAAACTTGCCATTTGCTTTGATAACAGCCATAAAAGCTTAAAGGCTTTTGCAGAATTTTATTGCACTGATTTCATGGAGATACAAGGATCATCACGCTAAAAAGATTGTTCAAATGTGTGAAAGTTGGGAAGACATTTGAGTAGAACATTAGGCACAGCCTATTCACAGAGTTGTTGAATGCTGTTTTGAGCCTTATAAAGTGTGGTGCAGATACCATGTATCCTCTGACAGGAAGTAGCTTTTGAGTCTTGGATACTGCTGGAAGTTACTTTTGATTGCATTTTTAATATTGCCATTTTGCCTTGATGATTTTCAGGATCATTCTGTATTTCTGGTTGAGAAAGTGTAGTGTCTGTAAGGCTCTTTCTTTGCACTTTTGTCAAACTAGTAGAAAAGATCAACACATAAATGTTTTATGCCATACCTGAAAGATGTGAAAGATGACTGGGAGGCTTTATCTGCATCATTGTGGACAACCTGATAAGGGCATCTAAAAATGAAGACATCTTTGTTACACTCTTTGACATGGGTCTTGGTGGAATTGTGCAGGACTGTGTTGACAATTTCACTGTCCTGGTGAGCTGTCAGTATCTTATGCACATTTAAATGTGTAGTTACAGTGTTTTTTTGCGGCTTTCCAGTTGTCATACACTCAAACACATGCCTAGCCTAGTTGCTATGTAGCAGTGAAGTGTTTTGTTGACATCAGAGTATTGTACAATTAGTAGGTTCATATTCTGAATGTCATTATCACTTGATTCATCATTGTTCAAAGCAGATGGCTCCCTCTGCATTTTAACAGCCAGACTTTCCTTTAAATATGGTGTAAGTACTTCATTAAGTATTCTTGTTGTTTTGGTGCTTGTGGATGCATAGATTTTTACGATGTTGTTGTCTGGGAAGATGTCACGGGATAGTGTATTAGTTAATGAGACAGTCAGACCATGGCATTGCAATACCAAGTAGTTGATAACTTTCAGTTCGGCAACTTTCTGTTCAGCCAGGTAACCTGTAACAAAGAAAGTGCCTCCAGCTAAAGTGACTAAAAAAAATGAATACATCTAGAAGCAAGATCACCTAAACTTCAGTACTTAGTAAAGTGACTAAAAAAAATGAATACATCTGGAAGCATGATCACCTAAACTTCAGTACTTAGTCTCCCAGGTAAATACTCTTGCTGTTAAGCCACATCAGATGAAACAAGATAATTATGTGTGATATCTTTCGAATCATCTTATGATAATTGTTTTAAAAAAAGTATCCATCTCTCAGCATTTTGTGTATCATAATCCATCAACAATAGAATATACTCATTCTTACCAAAGCATTGAATCAAGTCTATCCATGTGGAAATATGCAAGAAGTGGTAAAGTGACAAGTACAGTTTAAAGATCAGGTTCCTAAATGTGATTGCTTTTTGTGTCATGAGGAAAAATTTTATACTCATTTTGCCAAGTTTTAACCCTTTATATATGCACCATGTTTTTACTCGTATGTGTACATAGGAGTTTATTATTACAAGTAGATATGTAGATATGTAGATATTAAGGTCCGTGTGGCGTCCGAGGTAGGGTCGTCTTGTGAGGAAATATGAAAGAAAGTGAAGTGAGAAGCAGGTGGTTGCTCATGAAGGGTGCGAATGTAGGAGTCTAGCAGTTCATCACCCACAGACGCGGGAAACGGCGATCAAATTTAAAGAGGGAAGTCAGCACCACAAGTAAAGCATCCTCCTCGAAGGCTCAGAGTGGGGTGCCTAAATGTGTGTGGATGTAACCAAGATGTGAAGACCCTTACTGGAAAAACAATCACTCTTGAAGTAGAACCTTCAGACACAATTGAAAATGTGAAGGAAAATAGTGAAATTGGAGAAAAATGTAGCTTAGACATTGAAGCTTATTGATACAGTGGTTAAATTGATGAGAACTGCTATTGACGTTTGTGTAAATAAATTATACATTTCCTTTTTTCCATAGCCAGAGGTTGAACCATTATGTGACATTCATTTTTTTCATTCATTTCAAGCTAGAAGTTTCAGTTTTCTAAATTGTTTCTTACATTTCTCATATGTATATATATGTATGTGTGTGTGTGTGTATATGTGCGTGTGTGTGTGTATGTGTGTGTATGTGTATATGTATATATATATGTATATTATCCCTGGGGATAGGGGTGAAAGAATACTTCCCACGTATTCCTCGCGTGTCGTAGAAAGCGACTAGAGGGGACGGGAGCGGGGGGGCCAGAAATCCTCCCCTCCTTGTATTAACTTTCTAAAATGGGAAACAGAAGAAGGAGTCACGCGGGGAGTGCTCATCCTCCTCGAAGGCTCAGAGTGGGTTGCCTAAATGTGTGTGGATGTAACCAAGATGTGAAAAAAGGAGAGATAGGTAGTATGTTTGAGGAAAGGAACCTGGATGTTTTGGCTCTGAGTGAAACGAAGCTCAAGGGTAAAGGGGAAGAGTGGTTTGGGAATGTCTGGGGAGTAAAGTCAGGGGTTAGTGAGAGGACAAGAGCAAGGGAAGGAGTAGCAATACTCCTGAAACAGGAGTTGTGGGAGTATGTGATAGAGTGTAAGAAAGTAAATTCTCGATTAATATGGGTAAAACTGAAAGTTGATGGAGAGAGGTGGGTGATTATTGGTGCATATGCACCTGGGCATGAGAAGAAAGATCAAGAGAGGCAAGTGTTTTGGGAGCAGCTGAATGAGTGTATTAGTGGTTTTGATGCACGAGACCGGGTCATAGTGATGGGTGATTTGAATGCAAAGGTGAGTAATGTGGCAGTTGAGGGAATAATTGGTATACATGGGGTGTTCAGTGTTGTAAATGGAAATGGTGAAGAGCTTGTAGATTTATGTGCTGAAAAAGGACTGATGATTGGGAATACCTGGTTTAAAAAGCGAGATATACATAAGTATACTTATGTAAGTAGGAGAGATGGCCAGAGAGCGTTATTGGATTACGTGTTAATTGACAGGCGCGCGAAAGAGAGACTTTTGGATGTTAATGTGCTGAGAGGTGCAACTGGAGGGATGTCTGATCATTATCTTGTGGAGGCTAAGGTGAAGATTTGTATGGGTTTTCAGAAAAGAAGAGTGAATGTTGGGGTGAAGAGGGTGGTGAGAGTAAGTGAGCTTGAGAAAGAGACCTGTGTGAGGAAGTACCAGGAGAGACTGAGTACAGAATGGAAAAAGGTGAGAACAATGGAAGTAAGGGGAGTGGGGGAGGAATGGGATGTATTTAGAGAATCAGTGATGGATTGCGCAAAAGATGCTTGTGGCATGAGAAGAGTGGGAGGTGGGTTGATTAGAAAGGGTAGTGAGTGGTGGGATGAAGAAGTAAGAGTATTAGTGAAAGAGAAGAGAGAGGCATTTGGACGATTTTTGCAGGGAAAAAATGCAATTGAGTGGGAGATGTATAAAAGAAAGAGACAGGAGGTCAAGAGAAAGGTGCAAGAGGTGAAAAAAAGGGCAAATGAGAGTTGGGGTGAGAGAGTATCATTAAATTTTAGGGAGAATAAAAAGATGTTCTGGAAGGAGGTAAATAAAGTGCGTAAGACAAGGGAGCAAATGGGAACTTCAGTGAAGGGCGCAAATGGGGAGGTGAAAACAAGTAGTGGTGATGTGAGAAGGAGATGGAGTGAGTATTTTGAAGGTTTGTTGAATGTGTTTGATGATAGAGTGGCAGATATAGGGTGTTTTGGTCGAGGTGGTGTGCAAAGTGAGAGGGTTAGGGAAAATGATTTGGTAAACAGAGAAGAGGTAGTGAAAGCTTTGTGGAAGATGAAAGCCGGCAAGGCAGCAGGTTTGGATGGTATTGCAGTGGAATTTATTAAAAAAGGGGGTGACTGTATTGTTGACTGGTTGGTAAGGTTATTTAATGTATGTATGACTCATGGTGAGGTGCCTGAGGATTGGCGGAATGCGTGCATAGTGCCATTGTACAAAGGCAAAGGGGATAAGAGTGAGTGCTCAAATTACAGAGGTATAAGTTTGTTGAGTATTCCTGGTAAATTATATGGGAGGGTATTGATTGAGAGGGTGAAGGCATGTACAGAGCATCAGATTGGGGAAGAGCAGTGTGGTTTCAGAAGTGGTAGAGGATGTGTGGATCAGGTGTTTGCTTTGAAGAATGTATGTGAGAAATACTTAGAAAAGCAAATGGATTTGTATGTAGCATTTATGGATCTGGAGAAGGCATATGATAGAGTTGATAGAGATGCTCTGTGGAAGGTATTAAGAATATATGGTGTGGGAGGAAAGTTGTTAGAAGCAGTGAAAAGTTTTTATCGAGGATGTAAGGCATGTGTACGTGTAGGAAGAGAGGAAAGTGATTGGTTCTCAGTGAATGTAGGTTTGCGGCAGGGGTGTGTGATGTCTCCATGGTTGTTTAATTTGTTTATGGATGGGGTTGTTAGGGAGGTAAATGCAAGAGTTTTGGAAAGAGGGGCAAGTATGAAGTCTGTTGGGGATGAGAGAGCTTGGGAAGTGAGTCAGTTGTTGTTCGCTGATGATACAGCGCTGGTGGCTGATTCATGTGAGAAACTGCAGAAGCTGGTGACTGAGTTTGGTAAAGTGTGTGGAAGAAGAAAGTTAAGAGTAAATGTGAATAAGAGCAAGGTTATTAGGTACAGTAGGGTTGAGGGTCAAGTCAATTGGGAGGTGAGTTTGAATGGAGAAAAACTGGAGGAAGTGAAGTGTTTTAGATATCTGGGAGTGGATCTGTCAGCGGATGGAACCATGGAAGCGGAAGTGGATCATAGGGTGGGGGAGGGGGCGAAAATTTTGGGAGCCTTGAAAAATGTGTGGAAGTCGAGAACATTATCCCGGAAAGCAAAAATGGGTATGTTTGAAGGAATAGTGGTTCCAACAATGTTGTATGGTTGCGAGGCGTGGGCTATGGATAGAGTTGTGCGCAGGAGGATGGATGTGCTGGAAATGAGATGTTTGAGGACAATGTGTGGTGTGAGGTGGTTTGATCGAGTAAGTAACGTAAGGGTAAGAGAGATGTGTGGAAATAAAAAGAGCGTGGTTGAGAGAGCAGAAGAGGGTGTTTTGAAGTGGTTTGGGCACATGGAGAGAATGAGTGAGGAAAGATTGACCAAGAGGATATATGTGTCGGAGGTGGAGGGAACGAGGAGAAGAGGGAGACCAAATTGGAGGTGGAAAGATGGAGTGAAAAAGATTTTGTGTGATCGGGGCCTGAACATGCAGGAGGGTGAAAGGAGGGCAAGGAATAGAGTGAATTGGAGCGATGTGGTATACCGGGGTTGACGTGCTGTCAGTGGATTGAATCAAGGCATGTGAAGCGTCTGGGGTAAACCATGGAAAGCTGTGTAGGTATGTATATTTGCGTGTGTGGACGTATGTATATACATGTGTATGGGGGGGGGGTTGGGCCATTTCTTTCATCTGTTTCCTTGTGCTACCTCGCAAACTCGGGAGACAGCGACAAAGTATAAAAAAAAAAAAAAAATATATATATATATATATATATATATATATATATATATATATATATATATATATATATATATATATATATATATATGGTGCTACCTCACTGACACGGTGAGTGGCGATGCTGTTTCCTTTGTGGCGAGGTGGTGCCGGGAATGGATGAAGGCAAACAAGTGTGAATATTTACATATGTATATATGTATATGTCTATATGTCTGTGTATTTGTTGATATGTATATGTATATTTATGTATATGTACATGTATGTGCATTTATTATCCCTGGGGATAGGGGAGAAAGAATACTTCCCACGTATTCCCTGCGTGTCGTAGAAGGCAACTAAAAGGGGAGGGAGCGGGTGGCTGGAAATCCTCCCCTCTCGTTTTTTTTTAATTTTCCAAAAGAAGGAACAGAGAAGGGGGCCAGGTGAGGATTTTCCCTCTAAGGCCCAGTCCTCTGTTCTTAACGCTACCTCGCAAATGCGGGAAATGGCGAATCGTATGAAAAAAAAAATATATATATATATATATATATATATATATATATATATATATATATATATATATATATATATATATATGCAAGAGTTTTGGAAAGAGGGGCAAGTATGAAGTCTGTTGTGGATGAGAGAGCTTGGGAAGTGAGTCAGTTGTTGTTCGCTGATGATACAGCGCTGGTGGCTGATTCATGTGAGAAACTGCAGAAGCTGGTGACTGAGTTTGGTAAAGTGTGTGAAAGAAGAAAGTTAAGAGTAAATGTGAATAAGAGCAAGGTTATTAGGTACAGTAGGGTTGAGGGTCAAGTCAATTGGGAGGTAAATTTGAATGGAGAAAAACTGGAGGAAGTAAAATGTTTTAGATATCTGGGAGTGGATCTGGCAGCGGATGGAACCATGGAAGCGGAAGTGAATCATAGGGTGGGGGAGGGGGCGAAAATCCTGGGAGCCTTGAAGAATGTGTGGAAGTCGAGAACATTATCTCGGAAAGCAAAAATGGGTATATTTGAAGAAATAGTGGTTCCAACAATGTTGTATGGTTGTGAGGCGTGGGCTATGGATAGAGTTGTGCGCAGGAGGGTGGATGTGCTGGAAATGAGATGTTTGAGGACAATGTGTGGTGTGAGGTGGTTTGATCGAGTAAGTAACGTAAGGGTAAGAGAGATGTGTGGAAATAAAAAGAGCGTGGTTGAGAGAGCAGAAGAGGGTGTTTTGAAATGGTTTGGTCACATGGAGAGAATGAGTGAGGAAAGATTGACCAAGAGGATAAATGTGTCGGAGATGGAGGGAACGAGGAGAAGTGGGAGACCAAATTGGAGGTGGAAAGATGGAGTGAAAAAGATTTTGAGTGATCGGGGCCTGAACATGCAGGAGGGTGAAAGGAGGGCAAGGAATAGAGTGAATTGGATCGATGTGGTATACTGGGGTTGACGTGCTGTCAGTGGATTGAATCATGGTATGTGAAGCGTCTGGGGTAAACCATGGAAAGTTGTGTGGGGCCTGGATGTGGAGAGGGAGCTGTGGTTTCAGGCATTATTGCATGACTGCTAGAGACTAAGTGTGAACGAATGTGGCCTTTGTTGTCTTTTCCTAGCGCTATCTTGCACACTTGAGGGGGGAGGGGGTTGTTATTCCATGTGTGGCGAGGTGGCAATGGTAATGAATAAAGGCAGACAGTGTGAATTGTGTGCATGTGTATATATGTATGTGTCTGTGTGTATATATATGTGTACATTGAGATGTATAGGTATGTATATTTGCGTGTGTGGACGTGTATGTATATACATGTGTATGGGGGTGGGTTGGGCCATTTCTTTCGTCTGTTTCCTTGCGCTACCTCGCAGATGCGGGAGACAGCGACAAAGCAAAATAAATAAATAAATATAAATGTATGTTTTGGTCGAGGTGGTGTGCAAAGTGAGAGGGTTAGGGAAAATGATTTGGTAAACAGAGAAGAGGTAGTAAAAGCTTTGCGGAAGATGAAAGCCGGCAAGGCAGCAGGTTTGGATGGTATTGCAGTGGAATTTATTAAAGAAAGGGGGTGACTGTATTGTTGACTGGTTGGTAAGGTTATTTAATGTATGTATGATTCATGGTATACAGGAAACATTGTAGGAATCTGTATGTGAGAAAGACTTGTAAATCATTTTGTTCCTAACCTATTACCATAATCCCACCTTTGGAGAATAGTTGAGGAAACCAACTGTCTACTGGCAAATAGTAGAACTGCATTCAAGTTCTTGGATAAGGAAATATTCAGTAAGCAGTCCATGGCATACATAAGGCCTAAACTAGGATACGTTTCTCAAGTTTTCTCACGATATGTAATGAATCCCAGAGAACTAATAGAGAAGGTGTAGAAGAGAGCAAGATAGATGTTACCAGAATTATGAGAGCTGAGTTGGAGGAAAGCTAGAGGCCTTAAATTTGCTGCACCAGAAGTGAGAACTGAGTTAGAGGCTTTAGATTTGCTAGATGTTTTAGCTATACCGACTTTGAAGATTTAATAACGTGATGGCATAGGGTCCTAGACGATGAACAGTTCGATAGAAGTGGGGAGAGAGCAGCTGCAGCATATAATAGGAAATTAAACTAGAAACTTTGAAAAATATATATTTGTCTCTTGATATTACCAAAGAATGGTGTAACTGAATGGAATAAAGTAAATGGAGACTATAAGTGCAGCCTTGTAAATAAAAATGTATATCCGTGATTGGTAAAAAGTGCCATTATATCACTCTCCTCCCCTCAGCTCATTGAACGTTTCAGTGGGCATTGAATCTTGACCTTCTGCCTCCCCCCTTCCAAGTTGCCTTTCGCTTATTGCTTGATTTAATTTTGTTGAGGATGGGAGTGGTTTTTGTCTTCACACTGTTTGCATCTTGCATTTCATTGTTTAGTCTCATCCTTTTGGTTGATTTTCTGCCATGGCGACCGATCTCGTAACTTGATGGGTAAAGCTGGGGACTTTGGGGAACGTTGTTGCTGGTGTTCATTGGTATAGGCCACTGAGGAGGAACAATGTTATCCAAGCCTGGCTGGGGAATGTTGTTCTGGGGTTCGTTGACCAAGCCTGGATGGGGAACAGTGTTACAGGGGTTGTTCATTGGCAAAGGCCACTGTTGGGGATAAGTATTTGGGAGGTTCTTGGCCTTAAATGCATTGGGGGAAAACAGGCTAGTAGTTGCATTAGATGTGCCGTTTCCAATCCCAGGATGTCCATTTGTCGAGCTTTGGTACACATAATTCGTATTAGGTTTAACGTCCATACTCTCCTTGGTCTACTCGGGATAAGTATTTGGGGGGTTCTTGGCCTTAAACGCATTTGGGGAGAACAGGCTAGTAGTTGCATTGGATGTGCCGTTTCCAATCCCAGGATGTCCATTTGTGGGGTTTGGGTACATGTAATTCGTATCAGGTTTAATGTCCATACTCTCCTTGGTCTACTGGGGATAAGTATTTGGGGGGTTCTTGGCCTTAAACGCATTGGGGGAGAACAGGCTAGTAGTTACACTGGATGTGCCATTTCCAATCCAAGGATGTCCATTTGTTTGGCTTGGGTACATGTAATTCATATCAGGTTCAACATCCATACTCTCCTCGGTCTACTGGGGATAAGTATTTGGGGGGTTCTTGGTCTTAAACGCATTGGGGGAGAACAGGCTAGTAGTTGCACTGGATATGGCATTTCCAGTCGAAGGACGTCCATTTGTCGAGCTTGGGTACACGTAATTCGTGCCAGGTTCAACATCCATACTCTCCTCGGTCTACTGGGAATAAGTATTTGGGGGGTTCTTGGTCATAAACGCATTGGGGGAGAACAGGCTAGTAGTTGCATTGGATGTGCCGTTTCCAATCCCAGGATGTCTATTTGTCAGGCTTGGGTACACATAATGTATATCAGGTTCAGTGTCCATACTCTCCTCTGTCTACTGGGGATAGGTATTTGAGGGGTTGTAGGCCTTAAACACATTGGGGGGGAACAGGCTAGTAGTTGCACTGGATGTGCTGTTTCCAATTCCATGGTGTCCATTTGTCGCGCTTGGGTACACGCAATTCATATCATCAACTTCCATGCTCTCATTGGTGTACTGGGGATAATTATTTGGGGGTTTCTGTACCGTAAACGCATTGGGGGGGAACAGGCTAGTAGTTGCATTGGATGTGCCGTTTCCAATCCCCGGATGTCTATTTGTCTGGCTTGGGTACACATAATGTATATCAGATTCAACGTCCATATCCTCCTCTGTGTACTGGGGATAGGTATTTGGGGGGTTCTGTTCCTTAAACACTTTTGGGGGGGACGGGCTAGAAGTTGTACTGGATGTGCTACTTCCAATCCCATAGTGTCGATTTGTCTGGCTTGGGGACATGTAAGTTGTATCAGATTCACAGTCCGTGCTTTCCTCGGTCTACTGGGGATTAGTATTTGGGGGGTTTTGGGCATTAAACCCATTGGGGCCAGGACCATTGTAGCAGTTTGGGTGATAGTTACCACTGTATAAGGGATTCTAGCATGCCCCAAGGTTTTGCATAGGTGCACCAGCAGACAAGAAGGATAAAGTCTAGCTGAGGAGGTCTGGGGGAACCTGGATAATGTTTATGACAACAGGTGGTCCTGCTGGGTATTGCTGACCAAACTGACTGTTTTGCATTTTTGATTGTGATATATCTTTAGTGGTCATGTGTGCTAATAAGCGACATGCGTAATATATAGTTAACATGAAATATTGGTTTATAGTGAACATATGCCAGAATATTGGCCTTGATATGTTGTTGTAATAGTGGAGATCTTGAGGTGTTTAGTGGACGTAATAAGGTACATTTGTAGAGGACAGGATGTGATGTCAAACCATTAGAGATATTGTGGTCCTTTATGAGTAGATGTAAATGGGTATTATATAGAAGACATACTGTAGTGCTATAGTAGTTGACATACTAAGGTGCCTTACTATTTAGACATGCAATTGGGTTGGTACCATCATAGTGTTGGACTTCGTATGGTGTCATAGTAGTGGACATACTGTGTTGCAGTAGTAGTGGAGATATTGCAGTGCCATAATTGTGATATTGTGCCATTGCAGTGGAGATATTGTGGGGCGATAGTAGAGATTAAACTATAGTGCCATAGTCGAAGATATTGGGGTGCCATAGTAGTTGTAGTGGACGTACACTATGATGCATGGGCCACATGCATAGAGTGTGGTCTTAGAATTATCTTTAACACCTTAAGAAGGTGTTAAGATTCGAAGGTGTTAAGATTCTTCAGTTGGTGGATTTTGTAGCTTAAAGCTTTAAGCCAAAACAACCCACCAGAACTATGGTTCTGTATTAATGGAGATGTAGTGCCGTTTTAGTGGAGATATTGTGGTGCCGGTGTAGTGTAGATATTATGATGTCATTGTAGTGGAGATATTGTGGTGCCGTTTTAGTGGAGATATTTTGGTGCCTTTGTAGTGGAGATATTGTGGTGCCATTGTAGTGGAGATATTGTGGTACCGTTGTAGTAGAGATATTGTGGCGCTGTATTAGTGAAGATATTGTGGTGCCATTGTAGTGGAGATGTTGTGGTACCGTTGTAGTGGAGATATTGTGGCGCTGTTGTAGTGAAGATATTGTGCCATTGTCGTGGAGATATTGTGGTGCCATTGTAGTGGAGATATTGTGGTGCCGTTGTAGTTGAGATATTTTGGTGCCATTGTAGTGGAGATCTTTTGGTGCCATTGTAGTGGAGATATTGTGGTGCCGTTGTAGTGGAGATATTGTGGTGCTGTTGTAGTGGAGATATTGTGGTGCTTTTGTAGTAGAGATATTGTGGTGCCATAGTAGTGGACGTACAATAGTGCCATAGTCATAGACATACAGTGGTATCATAGTATTGAAGATATGGTGCCATACTAGTGGAGATACTGTGATGCCTTGTTAGTGGACATATGTTGTCATAGTAGAGGATATACTGTGGTGCAATAGTATTGGAGACACTGTGGAGTACAAGGAATGGATATTGGTAGTTATGTGGATTTGCTGAAGTACCATGATAGTGGTGTTATTGTGGTGCTGATATAGTGGAGATATTGTGGTAGCATGGTAGTAGAGATATTGTAGTGCCACAGTGGAGATATTGTTGTGCTATAGTAGTGGAAATATTGTGGTGCCATAGTAATGCTTATGCTGTGGCATAGTAGTGTGTATAGTATGGTGCCACAGTAGTGGACGTACTTTAATTCCACATTGTCTTCTATGAAGGCCGCCATTCCAATGAAATAGTTGTGATCTGAAACAACCCTGTTTATCTTCTCACTTTCTGTGGTGTAATATGAAGCTTATATTCCCTTTTTGAGGGATTTGGTTTCAAGCTTGACTCTTGTGTAGAATATCATTCCAGACATCTCATTGTCACAAATGTGGCCAGAATTTATGTGGTATCAAGAAAATTTTATGTCGTTAGTGTTTTAAACTAAGAATACCTTGATTTGTGATTTGGGCTCACTGGATGAGTGTAATTTATAAATGATAATTGTGGGGAAAACAATTTGTACAATTTTGTTTTGTGCATATTATGATTTATCACTTTCTGATTGTTAAGGAGTTGGTGGTTATGACATTTATTTATAACTAATACATATCTGTCCTCACTCCTGTGCCCAGTGTAACTCCTGCACACCCAAGGTACAATAATTCTTGCTTATCCACCTAAACACTGACTCCCCCCATATATTTTTTTTTCAAATAGGGCTGTTAGATGAAACGAAGTAGTTAGAACAGGAAGGAAAGGGTTAGTTTGAAATGGAACACTTCCCTTAACTTTCCATAATTTCCTTTGTTTTAGAATCTCTAACATGTAATTATTCACATTGTAAAGTGTAAGATATATACAAGTTTGATGTTTGATGTTTTTATATTTTGGCGGGGAGAGGTTGTGTTGCACATCCACCTTAAAATGTATAGAGGAACCTTTGCTTTATGTTCTGCCTTGTTTTGACTTTATGATGAATCCTACAGATGTTTAGATGTTGAACATCTTGTCTTAGATTCATATGATCTCGTCACTGTTTTGGCTGTTATTGGTTTGAATCATAAAATCTTTTTATCAAGAACTGTCATGTGTATTGAGGACAGAGATGCCATGTTAGAAGATAGTGAAACTGTGTGATTTTAGTAGAATGGACCATGTGACCATTGCCAAATTCAAGGGCTGATTCCAGTTCTGGACAAAATTCCAGAAAGTGTGAATGAAGATTTACCCTTTCATATCATGCACTAAATCATATTGTAGAGGATTCATACAGTAATAGCTATGGCTTTTTTTTTTTTTTCAGATTACTCTTTAAGATTGCCCAGTACTGTATAATTCAATGGAACTTATTAGCGATAGAGGAAAATGAAGTAAATCTACATTACTTGATTGATGCATAGTTTATCAAGACCATGTTTTTTAGGTGCAACATGCTTCAAAGGATGCCTAAATGTGGTCATTAAGGCAAAGGGGATTTTATTTGACATGCTTATAATAAAGTTCACATGGCCCAAGTGAAAGCACTGCAGTCATAGACCAAACACAGCTTCACTTCAGAAACTTAAACTTTGGTATTATTATATAAGTAATCAGTCCCTATTACTGGTTTTGATATATGTAGCTTCATCTCTTATTCATATGTACACAATAGGAAACTATGAATATTATTTAACCACTGCCTGCATCATTCTGTTGGTGATTTATGGTACAACAATTTGTGTGTAATGGGTACTGCTTTTAGAAACTAAAGTTTTGTGATATATGCTTTTGGAAATGTTTTACGTGTGATCATCGTGTTTTTGCTGATATAGGTTAAGAGTAAGAGTTTTTATTTGTCCTGTTTTTCATACGTGGGAATCTTGTCTCAAGATGTATTAATTTTCTTCAGTTGCTTTTGTTGGAGGCACTTTTGTAGTTTGTTACAGGTCACCATAGCTGAACTGAAAGTTGCTAAATTTTTGGTACAAGTCAGTCTTGTAATGTGAATATCTTATCACGTAGGACTGCTGCACCATGAATTCTTCCCAGACAGTGAAGTAAGGTTTCAGGGCATGTTGCCCCAGAAAAGTTTGTATTAACAGACATCATGTAGCTTATTCTGATAGGTCTCAAAGAAGTTTTTGTTATTTTTTGTTGTGATTTTGCTATTTTTTTGGTTGATACAAATTAGTATGAAATACTAAATCACAGTATTGCAGTATTTTGGAAATTGGTTAAGAGCACGAAGTAATTTGAATATTAAAAGGAACAATATATTGATTGTCTTTGGATTCAGTCGTTGGAAGTATATGCCAGCCTGAAGTTAATTGTTTGGTAACCAAGCATATGATGAATGACAATTAGCTATCCATTTGTCGGCTAAGTTGGAGTGAAAGATTCTAGTTTAGGCTAGAATGATTTTATTCAATCTCAGGCTACTACAGCTGGAGATATACAGCAAGCCACAGAGTTTCTTGTTAGATGTGTGGATCTTGTTTGAAGCCCATGTTCTATTTATGGTACTTTTCAGCATCGTTATTGGGTTGAATATGTGGCATGAGGTTCAAGAATTAGGGCACGGCTAATTAAGTGATGCCACCACTGGCCAAGTTGGGATGGAACTTTGTTCTGTTCATGGTCACCAAAGAGAACACCTCTTTGGAACAGGGAGTGTCAGGGCTGCCTGTGCACTGCAGAAAGTAGAGAATAATGCAGTCTCCTTTCAACAGTCTTCTCATTTAACAGGTAGCCCCAGATGACATCCATGAATTGGAGAGAAATTTTATCCAAAACACTGACTTGAGTATCATCTCCCACGCTTGCTTAGGGATACTCTTCTTTGATAGCCGCTATAGGTCAACAAATTCACTTTCCCACTGATCCAGTGCAGCTGGATTGAAATTTAAATTCTCTCAGCATTACTGAAAGTGTGGATGTCAACTACGGACAAGTTTACAAATTTTGTGTGATGAATTACATGATCAGTGAGAGGCTGGTTGCTGATCTTATTCGGTGCACTTAAAGTAGCTTCAGGCTTTTTGTAGAACCTTAGTTTTTCATCTGGGCTAATAAGTCCATCTTCTTCATTGTGTCTTAACTTTTGTTTAGGACAAAGACAATAGCCAAATCATCATCATTCAGCTTGTCTTAATGAGAAAAGTTGACCTCAGAAAACTTGCCATTTGTTTTGATAACAGCCATAAAAGCTTAAAAGCTTTTGCAGGATTTCATTGCATTAATTTCATGGAGATACAAGGATCATCATGCTAAAAAGATGGTTCAAATGTGTGAAAGTTGGGAGAACATTTGAGTAGAACATTAGGCACAGCCTATTCACAGAGTTGTTGAATGCTGTTTTGAGCCATATAAAGTGTGGTGCAGATACCATGTATCCTCTGACAGGAAGTAGCTTTTGAGACTTGGATACTGCTGGAAGTTACTTTTGATTGCATTTTTAATATTGCCATTTTGCCTTGATGATTTACAGGATCATTCTGTATTTCTGGTTGAGAAAGTATAGTGTCTGTAAGGCTCTGTCTTTGCACTTTTGTCAAACTAGTAGAAAAGATCAACACATAAATGTTTTATGCCATACCTGAAAGATGTGAAAGATGACTGGGAGGCTTTATCTGCATCATTGTGGACAACCTGATAAGGGCATCTAAAAATGAAGACATCTTTGTTACACTCTTTGACATGGGTCTTGGTGGAATTGTGCAGGACTGTGTTGACAATTTCACTGTCCTGGTGAGCTGTCAGTATCTTATGCACATTTAAATGTGTAGTTACAGTGTTTTTTTGCGGCTTTCCAGTTGTCATACACTCAAACACATGCCTAGCCTAGTTGCTATGTAGCAGTGAAGTGTTTTGTTGACATCAGAGTATTGTACAGTTAGCAGGTTCATATTCTGAATGTCATTATCACTTGATTCATCATTGTTCAAAGCAGATGGCTCCCTCTGCATTTTAACAGCTAGGCTTTCCTTTAAATATGGTGTAAGTACTTCATTAAGTATTCTTGTTGTTTTGGTGCTTGTGGATGCATAGATTTTTACGATGTTGTTGTCTGGGAAGATGTCATGGGATAGTGTATTAGTTAGTGAGACAGTCAGACCATGGCATTGCAATACCAAGTAGTTGATAACTTTCAGTTCGGCAACTTTCTGTTCAGCCAGGTAACCTGTAACAAAGAAAGTGCCTCCAGCTAAAGTGACTTAAAAAAAATGAATACATCTAGAAGCAAGATCACCTAAACTTCAGTACTTAGTAAAGTGACTAAAAGAAATGAATACATCTAGAAGCTTGATCACCTAAACTTCAGTACTTAGTCTCCCAGGTATGGAAGGAGCCCAGGTAAATACTCTTGCTGTTAAGCCACATCAGATGAAACAAGATAATTACATGTGATATCTTTCAAATCATCTTATGATAATTGTTTTAAAAAAAAGTATCCATCTCTCAGCATTTTGTGTATCATAATCCATCAACAATAGAATATACTCATTCTTACCATAGCATTGAATCAAGTCTATCCATGTGGAAATATGCAAGAAGTGGTAAAGTGACAAGTACAGTTTAGAGATCAGTTTCCAAAATGTGATTGCTTTTTGTGTTATGAGGAAAAATTTTATACTCATTTTGCCAAGTTTTAACCCTTTATATATGCACCATGTTTTTACTCGTATGTGTACATAGGATGTTGATGATAACAGTGAACAGTTCTTTGAGAGATATAGGTATAAAGCAACCTGAGAACTAGAAATTGTATAAAAAATTTGTGAGAAAGATGTAAAGAAGTACTTTAATAGGTTAAGAGCAGTTACTTAATAGAATATAATGACTGAGGACGTGATTATTGCAAACAGCATACATGAATTTAAGAAGTAATGTAGCAGAGAATGTTCAGAAGATGGGATACCATGAGAGTAAAACTCCTCCCTATACAGTAGAAATTGATGATTACAAATAGCTACATACACACCTAAGGTTAAGCCAGGCACCAGGTATGTGTGAGGTTAAGCCAGGCACCAGGTATGTGTGAATTTAATCTGAGGCTTTACATATCAGAACAAGTATTCAGGACTGATTTCTTGTATAATATATGCCAGAATCTGAGTTTTAGGGGTGAAGCTGTTTGGTTTATGCTTACATTGCTTTTTATTTATTGCCATGTGAACTTCACTTTGATCATCTGTTTTGCTCAGATGACCATAACTAAGTGTCCTCTGGCACATGTTTCACCTGAAAAAAAAAGTTTTATTAAATCATGCATCATTCACTTTGATATGAATTTACTTATCCATGTTTTTCTGTCTCTGCAAGTAATGTGCAACATTCCCATATACAAATATGGCAGACTGTAACTGTCTTTATTATTGTGATTGATTTTCATTCCATCTGCACTCTTTAAATCCATGCTAGTTTTCGTTTTTGCAACTTGCTAACTGCTTATGATATGCAGTTTTTCTATTGTTCTTTGTTCATTGTTTCATAACCATGCTTATTTTGATTTACCTTTATCATGGGGGTAAGGAAATGAGAATACTGCACACGTATCTCTTGTTTGTCGTAGAAGGTGACTAAGATGAGTGTTAGCTCAGGGGAAAACCAGAAATCCAAGATAAGGACCAGAGGAAGAGCCCAATAAGGATCTTTCTTTTAAGAATCGGTCATTTATGGATCCCACCTCACTTATCGTGGGATATAGCAATCATGCATTAAAGGAATAAAATGAAGGTGCTTTCAATACCTTTTTATGTACTTGTAAACTTTTATGTTTATAATAGTATATGGTTGGAATTTTTATTCTGAAAATGAACCTTTGATTTAGATATGGCATAAACGTCATC
Organism: Panulirus ornatus; assembly: GCF_036320965.1. Lineage (NCBI taxonomy): Eukaryota > Metazoa > Arthropoda > Malacostraca > Decapoda > Palinuridae > Panulirus > Panulirus ornatus. The sequence continues at coordinate 12,244,728 of NC_092234.1, forward strand.
CTTATCCCAGTGGGTAATGAAACTCGTGACACTATATAAATATTATTTTATTGTATTTTGAACTCTCATTTTGGTAGATTATCTGATTCACATCAAAATGTGGATTCCTGTATTTACGATTTCACAGAAACCATTAGGATTACATTATGAACCTAAAATTTCTTCTTACACAGTATCTTTAAAGTTGTTATTGGTCTTTTTCCATGAAATGTGTTCTAAAATGCTTGTAGAAATATGTTAGTGTGCATATTTTGTACTCATCTACTATATAAAAATGTCCAAATACCGAAAGTACTTGTAAATTCCTACAAAACTTACCCTTAAAAATATATTCTATTTTATGATACAGTAGTGAGGTGTAAACACTCTCCTGCACGTGATTACACCGCCAGTGAGAAATCACCTTCAGTGCACTTGCATAATTGTCATTGGACAAAAAATGTTACATTCTCCTGAAAACCTTCTCATTCTTTCAAAAGGAGGCCATACCTTCCATACTCTGCTTGGGGTGCAGACATGAAGCTGCAAAAGCCTTATAAAAGGGATCCTAGGATTATAGAATGATAATGCTGAGTATCGTTTTTAATGTACCATTGTTCTTCTGTTGAGCTATGTAGGGTTGTCCTCTGTCTCCCTGGAATAAACAAAAGGAACACAAATAATGGACAAAGCAAACTGTGCATATGCATACACACTAAGGTTAACATTGTATATTACCTCTCCGGAAAATAACATTAGGAGAACTGTAGAGGAGGTAAGCAGTGTACTTATTACTGTAAAGATCTTCCAGTGTATGGACAGAGAGATGTTCAAAAATATATATAACATATGTGGATCTAGATTAGAGTATGTGTCACCAGTGTGATATCTCACTTAAGGCTTATAGATGAGCTGCAGAAGGGGATATTTTGATAGTTAACAGAAGCTGAATCTGATTTTGGAGCTAAGACACAAGGAAAGGTCAGCAGCCATTGTCTATGTGAGAAGACACATGCTAACTTAATAATTCATCTGATTTAATAATGGCACCACAGAACAGCCCTTTGACTCGTTGAGCTGTTGAACTGTGGAGCAAACAGGGAAAATGGGCATAAGATGTTTGATAAGATTAGGAAATATATGTTTACTAATAGTGCAATGTGATTGAAATATGATAAAAGAGAAAGTAGTGAATGGAAAAAACAGAGATACTGGAGTCCGTAAGATGACAATATCGATGCCCAGTGCAAAAGTGAGGTAAAAATCTATCTAACCATGATAATTGCTTTTATTGCCTAGATGACACAGGAAACTGAAAACCCTTATTGAGACCATCTCATTAATGTCCAGTATGTATATTTTGCTTTGTGGCTGTCTCCCGCGTAAGCGAGGTAGCGCAAGGAAACAGACAAAAGAGTGGCCCAACCCACCCACATACACATGTATATACTTACACGTCCACACATGCAAATATACATACCTATACATCTCAACGTATACATATATATACACACACACAGACATATACATATATACACATGTACATAATTCATACTACCTTTATTCATTCCCATCGCCACCCTGCCACACATGAAATAAGAACCCCCTCCCCCCTCATGTGCGCGAGCTAGCACTAGGAAGACAAAAAAGGCCCCATTCGTTCACACTCAGTCTCTAGCTGTCATGTAATAATGCACTGAGACCACAGCTCCCTTTCCACATCCAGGCCCCACAGAACTTTCCATGGTTTACCCCAGACGCTTCACATGCCCTGGTTCAATCCATTGACAGCACGTCGACCCCGGTATACCACATCGTTCCAATTCAGTCTATTCCTTGCACGCCTTTCACCCTCCTGCATGTTCAGGCCCCGATCACTCAAAATCTTTTTCACTCCATCTTTCCACCTCCAATTTGGTCTCCCACTTCTCCTCGTTCCCTCCACCTCAGACACTTATATCCTCTTGGTCAATCTTTCCTCACTCATTTTCTCCATGTGACCAAATCATTTCAAAACACCCTCTTCTGCTCTCTCAATCACACTCTTTGTATTCCCACACATCTTTCTTACCCTATTATTACTTACTCGATCAAACCACCTCACACCACATATTGTCCTCAAACATCTCATTTCCAGAACATCCACCCTCCTGCGCACAACTCTATCCATAGCCCACGCCTCGCAACCATACAACATTGTTGGAACCACTATTTCTTCAAACATAGCCATTTTTGCTTTCGGAGATAATGTTCTCGACTTCCACACATTTTTCAAGGCTCCCAGAATTTTGGCCCGTCCCCCACCCTATGATTCACTTCCACTTCCATGGTTCCATCCACTGCCAAATCCACTCCCAGATATCTTAAACACCTCACTTCCTCCAGTTTTTCTCCGTTCAAACTCACCTCCCAATTGACTTGACCCTCAACCTTGCTGTACCTAATAGCCTTGCTCTTATTCACATTTACTCTCAACTTTCTTCTTTCTCATACTTTACCAAACTCTGTCACCAGCTTCTGCAGTTTTTCACATGAATTAGTCACCAGCACTGATGTATATATGTAAGATTATTAGTGAAAGAGAAGAGAGAGGCATTTGGATGATTTTTGCAGGGAAAAAATATAATTGAGTGGGAGATGTATAAAAGAAAGAGACAGGAGGTCAAGAGAAAGGTGCAAGAGGTGAAAAAGAGGGCAAATGAGAGTTGGGGTGAGAGAGTATCATTAAATTTTAGGGAGAATAAAAAGATGTTCTGGAAGGAGGTAAATAAAGTGCATAAGACAAGGGAGCAAATGGGAACTTCAGTGAAGGGCGCACATGGGGAGGTGATAACAAGTAGTGGTGATGTGAGAAGGAGATGGAGTGAGTATTTTGAAGGTTTGTTGAATGTGTTTGATGATAGAGTGGCAGATATAGGGTGTTTTGGTCGAGGTGGTGTGCAAAGTGAGAGGGTTAGGGAAAATGATTTGGTAACCAGAGAAGAGGTAGTAAAAGCTTTGCGGAAGATGAAAGCCGGCAAGGCAGCAGGTTTGGATGGTATTGCATTGGAATTTATTAAAAAAGGGGGTGACTGTATTATTGACTGGTTGGTAAGGTTATTTAATGTATGTATGACTCATGGTGAGGTGCCTGAGGATTGGCGGAATGCGTGCATAGTGCCATTGTACAAAGGCAAAGGGGATAAGAGTGAGTGCTCAAATTACAGAGGTATAAGTTTGTTGAGTATTCCTGGTAAATTATATGGGAGGGTATTGATTGAGAGGGTGAAGGCATGTACAGAGCATCAGATTGGGGAAGAGCAGTGTGGTTTCAGAAGTGGTAGAGGATGTGTGGATCAGGTGTTTGCTTTGAAGAATGTATGTGAGAAATACTTAGAAAAGCAAAAGGATTTGTATGTAGCATTTATGGATGTGGAGATGGCATATGATAGAGTTGATAGAGATGCTCTGTGGAAGGAATTAAGAATATATGGTGTGGGAGGCAAGTTGTTAGAAGCAGTGAAAAGTTTTTATCGAGGATGTAAGGCATGTGTACGTGTAGGAAGAGAGGAAAGTGATTGGTTCTCAGTGAATGTAGGTTTGCGGCAGGGGTGTGTGATGTCTCCATGGTTGTTTAATTTGTTTATGGATGGGGTTGTAAGGGAGGTAAATGCAAGAGTCCTGGAAAGAGGGGCAAGTATGAAGTCTGTTGGGGATGAGAGAGCTTGGGAAGTGAGTCAGTTGTTGTTCGCTGATGATACAGCGCTGGTGGCTGATTCATGTGAGAAACTGCAGAAGCTGGTGACTGAGTTTGGTAAAGTGTGTGGAAGAAGAAAGTTGAGAGTAAATGTGAATAAGAGCAAGGTTATTAGGTACAGTAGGGGTGAGGGTCAAGTCAATTGGGAGGTGAGTTTGAATGGAGAAAAACTGGAGGAAGTGAAGTGTTTTAGATATCTGGGAGTGGATCTGTCAGCGGATGGAACCATGGAAGCGGAAGTGGATCATAGGGTGGGGGAGGGGGCGAAAATTTTGGGAGCCTTGAAAAATGTGTGGAAGTCGAGAACATTATCTTGGAAAGCAAAAATGGGTATGTTTGAGGGAATAGTGGTTCCAACAATGTTGTATGGTTGCGAGGCGTGGGCTATGGATAGAGATGTGCGCAGGAGGATGGATGTGCTGGAAATGAGATGTTTGAGGACAATGTGTGGTGTGAGGTGGTTTGATCGAGTAAGTAACGTAAGGGTAAGAGAGATGTGTGGAAATAAAAAGAGCGTGGTTGAGAGAGCAGAAGAGGGTGTTTTGAAATGGTTTGGGCACATGGAGAGAATGAGTGAGGAGAGATTGACCAAGAGGATATATGTGTCGGAGGTGGAGGGAACGAGGAGAAGAGGGAGACCAAATTGGAGGTGGAAAGATGGAGTGAAAAAGATTTTGTGTGATCGGGGCCTGAACATGCAGGAGGGTGAAAGGAGGGCAAGGAATAGAGTGAATTGGATTGATGTGGTATACAGGGGTTGACGTGCTGTCAGTGGATTGAATCAAGGCATGTGAAGCGTCTGGGGTAAACCTTGGAAAGCTGTGTAGGTATGTATATTTGCGTGTGTGGACGTGTGTATGTACATGTGTATGGGGGGGGGTTGGGCCATTTCTTTCGTCTGTTTCCTTGCGCTACCTCGCAAACGCGGGAGACAGCGACAAAGTATAAAAAAAAAAAAAAAAATATATATATATATATATATATATATATATATATATATATATATATATATATATATATATATATATATATATATATATACTTATTTATTTATTTATTTATTTATTTATGAATTGTTCTTAAGCGCTATTTCCCGAGTTAGCGAGGTAGTGCAAGGAAACAGACGAAAGAAATACCCAACCCACCCATATACACATGTATATACATAAATGCCCACACACACACACATATACCTACGTATACATTTCAACATATACATACATATGCATACACACATATACATATATACACATGTACATATTTATACTTGCTGCCTTCATCCATTCCAGTTGCCATGAAATATCATCCCCCACCACCACCACCACGACGAGGTAGTGCCAGTATCAAACAAGAAAGGCCACATTTGTTGACAATCAGTGTCTAGCTGTCATATGTAATGCACCGAAGCCATATCTCCCTTGCCACATCCAGGCCCCACAAATTTTCCATGGTTTACCCCAGATGCTTCACATACCCTGGTTCAATCCATTGACAGCACGTCGCCCCTGGTATACCACATCGTTCCAATTCACTATTCCTTGCACACCTTTCATCCTCCTGTGTATATATGTTCATGCCTTGATTGCTCAAAATCTTTTTCACTACATCCTTCCACCTCCAATTTGGTCTCCCATTTCTTGTTCCTTCCACCTCTGACACATATATCCTCTTTGTCAATCTTTCCTCTCTCATTCTCTCCATGTGATGAAACCATTTCAACACATCCTCTTCTGCTTTCTCAACCACACACTTTCTACCACCACACATCTCTCTTACCCTTTCATTACTTACTTAATCTAACCACCTCACACCATATATTGTCCTTAAACATTTCATTTCCAACACATCCACCCCTCTCCGCATAATCCTGTCTATAGCCCATCCCTCACAACCATAGAACATTGTTGGAACCACTTTTCCTTCAAAAATATCCATTTTTGCTCTCCGAGATAATGTTCTGGCCTTCCACACATTCTTCACTGCTCCCAGAACCTTCGCCCCCTCCCCCACTCTGTGACTTACTTCTGCCTTCATGGTTCCATCTGCTGCTAAATCCAGTACCAGATATCTAAAACACTTCAGTTTCTCCAGCTTTTCTTGATTCAAACTTACCTCCCAGTTAACTTGCCCCTCACCCCTACTAAACCTAATAACCTTGCTCTTATTCACATTTACTCTCAGCTTTCTTCTTTCAACACACTTTACCAAACTCAACACCAACTTCTATAGTTTCTCACCCGAATCAGCCACCAGTTCTGTATCATCAGTGAACAACAACTGATTTGCTTCCTAAGCCTTCTCATCCACAACAGACTACATACTTGCCCCTCTCTCCAAAACTGATGCATTTACCTTCCTAACCACCCTCTCCATAAACAAATAACAACCATGGAGACATCATGCACCTGTGCTGCATACTGACACTTGCTGGGAACCAGTTACTTTCCTCTCTTCCTACTTGTACACATGCCTTACATCCTTGGTAAAAACTTTTCACTGCTTCTAGCAACTTAGCTCCCACACCATATACTCTTAATACCTTCCACAAAGCATCTCTATCAATCCTATCATATGCCTTCTCCATATCCATAAATTCATCTTTTTTTCAAAGTATTTCTCACATACATTCTTCAAAGCAAACAGTTGATCCACACATCCTATACCACTTTTGAAACCACACTGCTCTTCCCCAATCTGATGCTCTGCTCTCAATCAATACTCTCCCATATAATTTCCCAGGAATACTCAAGAAACTTATACCTTTATCCCCTTTGCCTTTGTACAATGGCAAAGGCACTTCACCATGAACCATACATACATTGATATCATTACCAACCAGTCAACAACACAGTCATCCCCCTTTTTTTGATTAATTCCACTGCAATACCATCCATACCCACTGCCTTGCAGGCTTTCACCTTCTGCAAAGCTATCACTACCTCTTCTCTGTTTACTAAACCATATTATTATTATTATTATTCTACCTCTTTGTTTACCAAATCATATTATTATTATTATTATTTTATTATTATTATTATTATCATTATTATTATTATATTTTATTGATTGTTGATTCCCACGTCACTGAGGTAGCGCTTTGAAACAGAAGAAGAGTGCCCCATCCACTTATATAAACACATGTATACATAAACACCCATACACGTACATATACATACATGTACGTTTCAACATATACACATATACATGCATGTATGTGGATATAAACATATATACACATGTATATTATTCGTCCTGTCTTGCCCTCACCCATTCCTGACACTACCTCACCCCACAGGAAACGGTATCGCTACCCCCTGCTTCAGCTAGGTAGCACCAGGAAAACAGAAAAAAAAGGTCACATTTGTTCACACTCAGTCTCTAGACCCCATGCTGATGGATTTAAGACAAGGGGTATTCAGTTATTAGTAATCGGATAGTCATTTCCCTATTAGGGGTGATCATGGCTGAGTGGTTAGTGTTCCCATCTACCACGTAAAATTTTCTGGTTTGAATCCTTGCTGTTGTAAGGCATTATGTGTTCTATTTCATTTCCCACGTTAGTAAGAAAGTCAATTCTTGGCTGATGTAGGTGAAAATGAATGAGGATTGCAAGAGATGCATGATTATTAGTGCTTATGCACATGACCATGAGAAGAAAGATTATGAAAGGCTAGCATTTTTCAAGCAGCTAAGTGAGTGAGTGAGGAGTTTTGGCATAGGATATTAGGTATGCAGAGGTGAGTGGTGTGGCAGTTGAGGGAATAATCCTTCTATAAGGAGAATGGAAATGGTGAACAGCTTGCAGAATTGTATGCCAAGAAAGGGTTGGTGATTCAGAATACTTTGTTAAAACCAGAGACACACAGAAGTGCACATATGTGAGTGGGAAAGAGGGTCATTGGGCATTGTTGGATTTATTGATAATTGATATCTTAGTGGAAGGAAACAAACAATGTATGTCAGAGGAGCCTCCTAAAAATGAGTTAAGATCACAAGTTGTGTATTGTTGCTGGTTTCTGTTCTGTTGCCATTAATGTTCTTGACCTTTGTGAATAATTTGCCTGAAGGTATGAACTTCTTCCTGAATATGTTTGCAGATAATGCAAAGGCAATGTGTGTGTGTGTGTGTGTGTGTGTGTGTGTGTGTGTGTGGGGGGGGGGGGGGGGGGGTATTTAAGAAGTGAAAAGCATGGGGGATTGCATCAACTTACAAGGAAACATTGATAGACTTCAAAGTTGGTCTGATAAATGGTTGATGAAGTTAAACCCAAATGAATATGAAATAATGAAGGTGACTTACAGTAAAAGAAAACTTAGGTATGATTATTGTAAATAAGGAAACATTGCAGGAATCTGTATGTGAGTAAGACTTGTTAATCATCTTGTTGCTAACCTGTTACCTTAGTCCCACCTTTGGAGAATGGTTGATGAAACCAACTGTCTACTAGGAAATAGTTGAACTGCATTCAAGTTCTTGGATAAGGAAATATTCAGTAAGCTGTCCACAGCATACATAAGGCCTAAACTAGAATACATTTCTCAAGTTTTTTTGTGACATTTAATGAATCCCAAAGAACTAACAGAGAAGTTCTAAAAGAGAGCAAGAGAGATGTTACCAGAATTATGAGAGCTGAGTTGGAGGAAGGCTAGAGGCTTTAAACTTGCTGTACCAGAAGTGAGAGCTGAGTTAGAGTCTTTAAATTTGCTAGAGGTTTTAGATAAACCGACCTTGAAGATGAGAAGAGTGAGAACAGATTTAATACTATGATGATACTATGATAGCGTAGGGTCCTAGACGATGAAAAGTTTGATAGCAGTGAGGGAGAGAACAGCTGTAGCATATAATAGGAAATTAAACTAGAAACTTTGAAAAATATATATTTGTCTCTTGATAGTACCAAAGAGTGGTAATTGAATGGAATAAAGTAAATGGAGACTATAAATGCAGCCTTGTAAATAAAAATGTATAACAGAGATTGGTAAAAAGTGCCATTATATCACTCTCCTCCCCTTAGCTCATTGAACATTTCACTGGGCATTGAATCTAGACCTTCTGCTCACCCCCTTCCAAGTTATATTTCTCTTATTTCCTCATTTATTTTTGTTGAGGGTGGGAGAGGTTGTTGTCTTCACCCTGTTTGCATCTTGCATATGATTATTTGGTCTGCTCCTTTTGGTTTATTTTCTGCCACGGCGACTGATCTCGTAACTTGATGGGGAAAGTTTGGGACTTTGGGGAACGTTGTTGCTGGTGTTCATTGGCAGAAACCACTGTGGAGGAACAATGTTATCCAAGCCTGGCTGGGGAACGTTGTTCTGGTGTTCGTTGACCAATCCTGGATGGGAAACAGTGTTACAGGGGTTGTTCATTGGCAGAGGCCACTGTTGGGGATAAGTATTTGGGGGGTTCTTGGCCTTAAACGCATTGGGGGGGAACAGGCTAGTAGTTCCACTGGATGTACCATTTTCAATCCAAAGATGTCCTTTTGTTGGGCTTGGGTACATGTAATTTGTATCAGGTTCAACGTCCACACTCTCCTCGGTCTACTGGGGATAAGTATTTGGGGGGTTCTGGGCCTTAAACGCATTTGGGGGGGAACAGGGTAGTAGTTGCATTGGATGTGCTGTTTCCAATCCCAGGATGTCCATTGTCTGGTTTAGGTACACGTAATTCATATCAAGTTCAACGTCCATAATCCCCTTGGTCGACTGGGGATAAGTATTTAGGGGGTTCTGGGCCTTAAATGCACTGCTGGGAAACAGTGTAGTAGTTGCACTGGATGTGCCATTTCCAATCACAGGATGTCCATATGTCGGGCTTGGGTACACATAATTTGTATCAGGTTCAACTTCGCTACTCTCCTCGTTCTACTGGGGATAAGTATTTGGGGGGTTCTGGGCTGTAAACCCATCGGGGTCTGGACCGTTCTAGGAATTTGGGTAATAGTTACCACTGTATAAGGGATTGTAGCTTGCCCAAATATTTTGCATAGGTGAACCTGCAGCCAAGCAGGATAAAGCCTAGCTGAGGAGGTCTGGGGTAACCTGGATAATGTTTATGACAACGGGTGGTCCCTTCTGGGTAATCCTGACCAAACTGACTGTGCTGCATTTTTTATTGTGATATGTCTTTAGCGATCACATGTGCTAATAAGTGACATACATAATATATAGTTAACATGAATTATTGGTTTATAGTGAATATATGCCAGAATATTGGTCTTGATTTGTTTCTGTAATATTGGAGATATTGAGGTGCCTTAGTAGATGTAATAAGGCACATTTGTAGAGGACAGGCTGTGATGCCAAACTAGTGGAGATATTGTGGTTCTTTATGAGTACATGTAAATGGGCATTATAGAGGACATACTGTTGTGCCATAGTAGTGGACATACTAAGGGGCCTTACTATTTAGACATACTATTGTTGTGGTGCCTTAGTAGTGGACTTTGTATGGTGTCATAGTAGTGGACATACTGTGTTGCAGTAGTAGTGGAGATATTGTAGTGCCATAATTATGATATTGTGTCATTGCAGTGGAGATATTGTGGGGCGATAGTAGAGATCAAACAATTGTGCCATAGTCGAAGATATTTGGGTGCCATAGTAGTTGTAGTGGACATACTATAGTGCATGGGCCACATGCATAGAGTGTATGGCAAAAGTGAAAAGCATAGAAGATTACATCAACTTACAAGGAAACATTGATTGACTTCAAAGTTGGTCTGATACTTGGTTGATGAAGTTAAACCCAATTGAATATGAAATAATGAAGGTAACTCACAGTAAAGAAAACTTAGATATAATTATTGTAAATCAGGAAACATTGCAGGAATCTGTATGTGAGAAAGACTTGTAAATCATCTTGTTCCAAACCAACTGTTACCATAGTCCCACCTTTGGAGAATAGTTGAGGAAACTAACTCTCTGCTTGTAAATAATAGAACTGGATTGAAGTTCTTGGATAAGGAAATATTCAGTAAGTTGTCCACAGCATACATAAGGTCTAAACTAAAATAGGTCTCAAGTTTTCTCACGACATCTAATGAATCTCAGAGATCTAACAGAGACGATCCAGAAGAGAGCAAGAGAGATGTTACCAGAATTATGAGAGGTGAGTTGCAGAGAAAGGCTAGATGCCTTAAAGAGTAAGATGATGGCTAGATCACAACCTTTGAATCAAAACATTGATGTTGTAAACTGTGAACAACTCTTCAAGAGATGTAGAGATAGAATCACCTGAGATCATTGCATGAAATTAAGCAAGAAACTTGTCAAGAAAGATGAGAAGAGGCGAAGAGGTTTTTTATAGAATAAGAGTGGTGGCTAATTGGAGTAAAATGAATGGAGAAAGTTGTATGATAGTAGAGGATGTTCAAGAGATGGGTCTATTAGTGTTAAACTCCCTAATTGTATATTACAATATATATCTGAAGTGGACTTTGAGAAAGAGTTGTTAATGAGAGCATGCCATTATGTACTTAGATACCTACCCCATAGCAGAGCCCCAGTAAACCAAGTTGAAAATGGCAAAGGTTAGTGGAACAGAGATGCGGCCTGCCATCAGAAGGAGCAGGTGAGTGGGCCAGTAGGCTGGGCGTCTAATGCCAGGGTAATCGTGTTGTCGCACACGTGGATAGTCATCCAGGGTCTGAGGATCTGGTCCCACCAGACCATGCTTGTGTGACACAGGTCGACTTGTTGTTTGCACCTGTTGTAAAAGATGAATGAAGACATTCTATATGGGCTGTTCTGTTGTAAATGGTAACCATCTTATTTGATATGGACAGGAGGATTGGTTTCATTTACTGAAAGAAATCTAATGAGCAACTTTACCAGACTGACCATTTAGAATGCATAAGTTAATTTCTTAATACAAAGCTGAGGTTACGAGAAATGAAGATTCGAGCAAAGAATTGTTTTTAAGTTTCTGTAACATAAGTCAGTTAAACACACACACACACACACACACACACACACACACACACACACAATAGAAGGGAACAAAGCACACATTAGATGCATCTCCTCCAAATGGGTGGTGGACACTAGTGGAATGCCCCAGATTTTTTGGGGGACCATTACTCTTCTTGATTTATGTAAATGACTTGCCTAAGGGTATGGACTCTTACCTTGAATGTGTTTGCAGATGATGCAGAAGTCATTAAGGAAGTGATAAAGATTAAAAAGTTGGTTTGATGAATGGTTGATGAAATTCATCCCATGCATATGTAAAGTAATGAGGATAGGATAAAGTGAAGTAAGGCCTCTATATGATAATCATCTTGCTGGAAATAAACTTTAGGAGTCTGTGTGTGAGAAGGGCTTGGGAGTCAACATTGTCCCTAACCTGTTGCCAGAGTCCTACATTAAGAGACAAATGGCATGGGCAACTGTGCTGGAACTCGGATTTTATTCCAACATTTCAACAATGGTTTTTGTCTGGGAACTCACAGAATAGGAAAGACAACATGCTTATATAAACTTATCCTGACCTGACTCATGTTGGGTCAAAGTGTGCTCTCCCTCGACTCTTCCCTCATCTGGAACTCCAGTCTCTGGTGGCTACCTCTGCTGCTGTTCTAGACTGTTGACAGACCCTGCTCATCCAATGAATGATTCTTCCATTACAATGTGCATGGCCTTGAAAGATTTCCTCCGCAATGAACAACATTAACATTCTCCCAGTTTGGAAGATGATTGCTTTCATCACTATGTTGTACCAGAGCATTTGATAATCTATTTAGTCTAACATATGTCCTGTGTTCTAGTTATCTTCTCAATAATCCTCTGGAAGATTCTCCAAAGTACTTTTTCTGGCATCATTTACTTGAAATGCTATATACCACACTCAGGTCATTAATCCTCTTATAGGACCTACCTCTGGTGACCTCATTTATCTTTAAACCTTGATGAACAGACTACCTGACTCAGGCTGCTTTTCAGGAATCTTTTTATGACCTTACCTGCTCCAGAGTGAGGGATTATTAAGTATTTACATTCTGACCTACTATTTGATCTTGCCACCTCATTATCAACTTCTCTCCATTATCTGTATGTCTTTCTTTTTCTCTCTCCATTATCTGTTTAGCTTTCATTTTTAGTTTCCAAATCAAACCTTTATGATACCTTAACTCCTGAAAACATCTTGTAATATAGTCAGATTCATCTTGTATATACTCTGGAACTGCAAATTCTTATGGTTCTGAGAAAAAATCCAATTATCACACCTGATTTTACTGTCAGTGTGTGCAGACAGTGAGTGTATGAAGTCATTTTTATTTGTTGGTCAATATAGCTGAAGAAGTACAAAGAGCCAATAGAGAAGGTCCAGAGTTAGGCAGTGGAGATCGCACCAGAATTAAGAGAGTGAATTAAAGGAGCACCAGAACTAAGAGAGTTGACTTAAGGAAAGATCAGAGGCTTAGATTTGCCCACTTTGGAAGAGAGAAGAGTGACCTCATCACAACCTTTTATTTTTTAAACAGATCAGTGACTTTTTAGAAAATGTGTAAAGAATTACTTCCATTGTGCAATTCATTGTGCAAGAGTGGTGGATGAAATGAAAAAGATACCAGAGGACATGGTTAATGCAGACAGCGTAGATAAATTTAAGATGTTGTATAATAGTAATATATATGTTCAAGATAAGGGTCCCATGAGTGTAAAACCCTCTCCCTGCATATTACAGGTTCAAACCCTGGGCATGGCAGTCAGCCTACAGTCTACTGGGATTTCACTTACCCTTGGGGCTGGTTAATGAATGACAGGCTGGGGTGTGTGTTTGTGTGAATACATTCATATGAGTAAAGATGTGATATTTACATGTAAGATTAAGAGATAAGGCAACTTGAGATTAAAATCCCTCCCTATAACACACACACACAAACTACTTCTCTTTGGTGTAGTGGTTAGTGTTCCTGAATATGAGCCAGCAAGGGCCAGCCTGGGGTTGAACCGTCTTGGATTCGAATGCTGGGTTTAGCAGTCAGCTTACAACCAACCCAAATGTTCATTTTTCCCTCAGGGCCTGTTGATAAATTGGTACTTGACATAGGCTGGGGTGGGTGTGTCTGTGTTTGTGTTTGTGTGTGTGTGTGTTTGTGTTTGTGCGGGTTTGTTTGGATATTTACATACATGAAAATGGTATATCTTTTTTCTTTCAAACTATTCGCCATTTCCCGCGTTAGCGAGGTAGTGTTAAGAACACAGGACTGGGCCTTTGAGGGAATATCCTCGCTTGGCCCCCTTCTCTGTTCCTTCTTTTGGAAAATTAAAAAAAAGATGAGGGGGAGGATTTCCAGCCCCCTGCTCCCTCCCCTATTAGTTGCCTTCTACGACAATAGGGAATACGTGGGAAGAATTCATTCTCCCCTATCCCCAGGGATAAGAAATGGTATGTATATATATATATTTTATTTATATTTTTTATATTTTGCTTTGTCACTGTCTCCCGCGTTTGCGAGGTAGCGCAAGGAAACAGACGAAAGAAATGGCCCAACCCAACCCCATACACATGTATATACATACACGTCCCCACACGCAAACATACATACCCATACATCTCAATGTACACATATATATACACACACAGACATATACATATATACACATGCACACAATTCACACTGTCTGCCTTTATTCATTCCCATCGCCACCTCGCCACACATGGAATAACATCCCCCTCCCCCTCATGTGTGCGAGGTAGCGCTAGGAAAAGACAACAAAGGCCCCATTCATTCACACTCAATCTCTAGCTATCATGCAATAATGCCCGAAACCACTGCTCCCTTTCCACATCCAGGCCCCACAGAACTTTCCATGGTTTACCCCAGACGCTTCACATGCCCTGATTCAATCCATTGACAGCACGTCGACCCCGGTATACCACATCGATCCAGTTCACTCTATTCCTTGCCCGCCTTTCGCCCTCCTGCATGTTCAGGCCCCAATCACTCAAAATCTTTTTCACTCCATCTTTCCACCTCCAATTTGGTCTCCCACTTCTCGTTCCCTCCACCTCCGACACCTATACCCTCTTGGTCAATTCTTCCTCACTAATTCTCTCCATGTGCCCAAACCATTTCAAAACACTCTCTTCTGCTCTCTCAACCACACGCTTCTTATTTCCACACATCTCTCTTACCCTTACATTACTTACTCAATCAAACCACTTCACACCACATATTGTCCTCAAACATCTCATTTCCAGCACATCCACCCTCCTGCACACTACTCTATCCATAGCCCATGCTTCGCAACCATACAACATTGTTGGAACCACTATTCCTTCAAACATAGCCAGGAGACAACATTCTCGACTTCCATACATTCTTCAAGGCTCCCAGGATTTTCGCCCCCTCCCCCACCCTATGATTCACTTCCGCTAACATGGTTCCATCCTCACACCACATATTGTCCTCAAACATCTCATTTCCAGCACATCCACCCTCCTGTGCACTACTCTATCCATAGCCCACACCTCGCAACCATACAACATTGTTGGAACCACGATTCCTTCAAACATACCCATTTTTGCTTTTGGAGATAATGTTCTCGACTTCCACACATTCTTCAAGGCTCCCAGGATTTTCGCCCCCTCCCCCACTCTATGATTTACTTCCGCTTCCATGGTTCCATCCGCTGCCAGATCCACTCCCAGATATCTAAAACACTTTACTTCCTCCAGTTTTTCTCCATTCAAACTTACCTCCCAGTTGACTTGACCCTCAACCCTACTGTACCTAATAACCTTGCTCTTATTTACATTTACTCTTAACTTTCTTCTTTCACACACTTTACCAAACTCAGTCACCAGCTTCTGCAGTTTCTCACATGAATCAGCCACCAGCACTGTATCATCAGCGAACAACAACTGACTCACTTCCCAAGCTCTCTCATCCCCAACAGACTGCATACTTGCCCCTCTTTCCAAAAGCCTTGCATTCATATCCCCAACAACCCCATCCATAAACAAATTAAACAACAATGGAGACATCACACACCGCTGCCGCAAACCAACATTCACTGAGAACCAATCACTTTCCTCTCTTCCTACACGTACACATGCCTTACATCCTCGATAAAAACTTTTCACTGCTTCTAACAACTTGCCTCCCACACCATATATTCTTAGTACCTTCCACAGAGCATCTCTATCAACTGTATCATATGCCTTCTCCAGATCCATAAATGCTACATACAAATCCATTTGCTTTTCTAAGTATTTCTCACATACATTCTTCAAAGGAAACACCTGATCCACACATCCTCTACCACTTCTGAAACCACACTGCTCTTCCCCAATCTGATGCTCTGTACATGCCTTCACCCTCTCAATCAATACCCTCCCATATTATGTACCAGGAATACTCAACAAACTTATACCTCTGTAATTTGAGCACTCACTCTTATCCCCTTTGTCTTTATACAATGTCACTATGTACGCATTCCGCCAATCCTCAGGCACCTCACCATGAATCATACATACATTAAATAACCTTACCAACCAGTCAACAATACAGTCACCCCCTTTTTTAATAAGTTCCACTGCAATACCACCCAAACCTGCTGCCTTGCCGGCTTTCATATATATATATATATATATATATATATATATATATATATATATATATATATATATATATATATATATATATATATATTTTTGGAGAAAAATGTAGCTTAGACATTGAAGCTTATTGATTCAGTGGTGAAATTGATGAGAACTGCTATTGACGTTTGTGTGAATAAATTGTACATTTCCTTTTCCATAGCCAGAGGTTGAACCATTATGTGACGTTCATTTTTTCATTCATTTCAAGCTAAAAGTTTGTTTTCTAAATTGTTTCTTACATTTTTCATATGTATATATATGTATGTGAGTGTGTGTGTGTGTGTGTGCGCGCGTGTGTGTGTGTGTGTGTGTGTGTGTGTGTGTATATATATATATGTATATTATCCCTGGGGATAGGGGTGAAAGAGTGCTTCCCACGTATTCCTCGCGTGTCGTAGAAAGCGACTAGAGGGGACGGGAGCGGGGGGCCGGAAATCCTCCCCTCCTTGTATTAACTTTCTAAAATGGGAAACAGAAGAAGGAGTCACGCAGGGAGTGCTCATCCTCCTCGAAGGCTCAGAGTGGGGTGCCTAAATGTGTGTGGATGTAACCAAGATGTGAAAAAAGGAGAGATAGGTAGTATGTTTGAGGAAAGGAACCTGGATGTTTTGGCTCTGAGTGAAACGAAGCTCAAGGGTAAAGGGGAAGAGTGGTTTGGAAATGTCTGGGGAGTGAAGTCAGGGGTTAGTGAGAGGACAAGAGCAAGGGAAGGAGTAGCAATACTCATGAAACAGGAGTTGTGGGAGTATGTGATAGAATGTAAGAAAGTAAATTCTCGATTAATATGGGTAAAATTGAAAGTTGATGGAGAGAGGTGGGTGATTATTGGTGCATATGCACCTGGGCATGAGAAGAAAGATCATGAGAGGCAAGTGTTTTGGGAGCAGCTAAATGAGTGTGTTAGCGGTTTTGATGCACGAGACCGGGTTATAGTGATGGGTGATTTGAATGCAAAGGTGAGTAGTGTGGCAGTTGAGGGAATAATTGGTATGCATGGGGTGTTCAGTGTTGTAAATGGAAATGGTGAAGAGCTTGTAGATTTATGTGCTGAAAAAGGACTGATGATTGGGAATACCTGGTTTAAAAAGCGAGATATACATAAGTATACTTATGTAAGTAGGAGAGATGGCCAGAGAGCGTTATTGGATTACGTGTTAATTGACAGGCGTGCGAAAGAGAGACTTTTGGATGTCAATGTGCTGAGAGGTGCAACTGGAGGGATGTCTGATCATTATCTTGTGGAGGCTAAGGTGAAGATTAGTATGGGTTTTCAGAAAAGAAGAGTGAATGTTGGGGTGAAGAAGGTGGTGAGAGTAAGTGAGCTTGGGAAGGAGACCTGTGTGAAGAAGTATCAGGAGAGACTGTGTACAGAATGGAAAAAGGTGAGAACAATGGAAGTAAGGGGAGTGGGGGAGGAATGGGATGTATTTAGGGAATCAGTGATGGATTGCGCAAAAGATGCTTGTGGCATGAGAAGAGTGGGAGGTGGGCTGTTTAGAAAGGGTAGTGAGTGGTGGGATGAAGAAGTAAGAGTATTAGTGAAAGAGAAGAGAGAGGCATTTGGACGATTTTTGCAGGGAAAAAATGCAATTGAGTGGGAGAAGTATAAAAGAAAGAGACAGGAGGTCAAGAGAAAGGTGCAAGAGGTGAAAAAAAGGGTAAATGAGAGTTGGGGTGAGAGACTATCAGTAAATTTTAGGGAGAATAAAAAGATGTTCTGGAAGGAGGTAAATAGGGTGCGTAAGACAAGGGAGCAAATGGGAACTTCAGTGAAGGGCGTAAATGGGGAGGTGATAACAAGTAGTGGTGATGTGAGAAGGAGATGGAATGAGTATTTTGAAGGTTTGTTGAATGTGTCTGATGACAGAGTAGCAGATATAGGGTGTTTGGGTCGAGGTGGTGTGCAAAGTGAGAGGGTTAGGGAAAATGATTTGGTAAACAGAGAAGAGGTAGTAAAAGCTTTGCGGAAGATGAAAGCCGGCAAGGCAGCAGGTTTGGATGGTATTGCAGTGGAATTTATTAAAAAAGGGGGTGACTGTATTGTTGACTGGTTGGTAAGGTTATTTAATGTATGTATGACTCATGGTGAGGTGCCTGAGGATTGGCGGAATGCGTGCATAGTGCCATTGTACAAAGGCAAAGGGGATAAGAGTGAGTGCTCAAATTACAGAGGTATAAGTTTGTTGAGTATTCCTGGTAAATTATATGGGAGGGTATTGATTGAAAGGGTGAAGGCATGTACAGAGCATCAGATTGGGGAAGAGCAGTGTGGTTTCAGAAGTGGTAGAGGTTGTGTGGATCAGGTGTTTGCTTTGAAGAATGTATGTGAGAAATACTTAGAAAAGCAAATGGATTTGTATGTAGCATTTATGGATCTGGAGAAGGCATATGATAGAGTTGATAGAGATGCTCTGTGGAAGGTATTAAGAATATATGGTGTGGGAGGCAAGTTGTTAGAAGCAGTGAAAAGTTTTTATCGAGGATGTAAGGCATGTGTACGTGTAGGAAGAGAGGAAAGTGATTGGTTCTCAGTGAATGTAGGTTTGCGGCAGGGGTGTGTGATGTCTCCATGGTTGTTTAATTTGTTTATGGATGGGGTTGTTAGGGAGGTAAATGCAAGAGTCTTGGAAAGAGGGGCAAGTATGAAGTCTGTTGGGGATGAGAGAGCTTGGGAAGTGAGTCAGTTGTTGTTCGCTGATGACACAGCGCTGGTGGCGGATTCATGTGAGAAACTGCAGAAGCTGGTGACGGAGTTTGGTAAAGTGTGTGGAAGAAGAAAGTTAAGAGTAAATGTGAATAAGAGCAAGGTTATTAGGTACAGTAGGGTTGAGGGTCAAGTCAATTGGGAGGTGAGTTTGAATGGTGAAAAACTGGAGGAAGTGAAGTGTTTTAGATATCTGGGAGTGGATCTGTCAGCGGATGGAACCATGGAAGCGGAAGTGGATCATAGGGTGGGGGAGGGGGCGAAAATTTTGGGAGCCTTGAAAAATGTGTGGAAGTCGAGAACATTATCCCGGAAAGCAAAAATGGGTATGTTTGAAGGAATAGTAGTTCCAACAATGTTGTATGGTTGCGAGGCGTGGGCTATGGATAGAGTTGTGCGCAGGAGGATGGATGTGCTGGAAATGAGATGTTTGAGGACAATGTGTGGTGTGAGGTGGTTTGATCGAGTAAGTAACGTAAGGGTAAGAGAGATGTGTGGAAATAGAAAGAGCGTGGTTGAGAGAGCAGAAGAGGGTGTTTTAAAATGGTTTGGGCACATGGAGAGAATGAGTGAGGAAAGATTGACCAAGAGGATATATGTGTCGGAGGTGGAGGGAACGAGGAGAAGAGGGAGACCAAATTGGAGGTGGAAAGATGGAGTGAAAAAGATTTTGTGTGATCGGGGCCTGAACATGCAGGAGGGTGAAAGGAGGGCAAGGAATAGAGTGAATTGGAGCGATGTGGTATACAGGGGTTGACGTGCTGTCAGTGGATTGAATCAAGGCATGTGAAGCGTCCGGGGTAAACCATGGAAAGCTGTGTAGGTATGTATATTTGTGTGTGTGGACGTGTGTATGTACATGTGTATGGGGGGGGGTTGGGCCATTTCTTTCGTCTGTTTCCTTGCGCTACCTCGCAAACGCGGGAGACAGCGACAAAGTAAAAAAAAAAAAAAAAAAAAAAAAAATATATTATCCCTAGGGATAGGGGAGAAAGAATACTTCCCACGTATTCCCTGCGTGTCGTAGAAGGCGACTAAAAGGGGAGGGAGCGGGTGGCTGGAAATCCTCCCCTCTCGTTTTTTTTTTTCCAAAAGAAGGAACAGAGAAGGGGGGCCAGGTGAGGATATTCCCTCAAAGGCCCAGTCCTCTGTTCTTAATGCTACCTCGCTAATGCGGGAAATGGTGAATAGTATGAAAGAAAAAAAATATATATATATATATATATATGTATTTTTTTTTTTTTTTTTATTATACTTTGTCGCTGTCTCCCGCGTTTGCGAGGTAGCGCAAGGAAACAGACGAAAGAAATGGCCCAACCCCCCCCATACACATGTATATACATACGTCCACACACGCAAATATACATACCTACACAGCTTTCCATGGTTTACCCCAGACGCTTCACATGCCTTGCTTCAATCCACTGACAGCACGTCAACCCCGGTATACCACATCGCTCCAATTCACTCTATTCCTTGCCCTCCTTTCACCCTCCTGCATGTTCAGGCCCCGATCACACAAAATCTTTTTCACTCCATCTTTCCACCTCCAATTTGGTCTCCCTCTTCTCCTTGTTCCCTCCACCTCCAACACATATATCCTCTTGGTCAATCTTTCCTCACTCATCCTCTCCATGTGCCCAAACCACTTCAAAACACCCTCTTCTGCTCTCTCAACCACGCTCTTTTTATTTCCACACATCTCTCTTACCCTTACGTTACTCACTCGATCAAACCACCTCACACCACACATTGTCCTCAAACATCTCATTTCCAGCACATCCATCCTCCTGCGCACAACTCTATCCATAGCCCACGCCTCGCAACCATACAACATTGTTGGAACCACTATTCCTTCAAACATACCCATTTTTGCTTTCCGAGATAATGTACTCGACTTCCACACATTCTTCAAGGCCCCCAGGATTTTCGCCCCCTCCCCCACCCTATGATCCACTTCCGCTTCCATGGTTCCATCCGCTGCCAGATCCACTCCCAGATATCTAAAACACTTCACTTCCTCCAGTTTTTCTCCATTCAAACTCACCTCCCAATTGACTTGACCCTCAACCCTACTGTACCTAATAACCTTGCTCTTATTCACATTTACTCTTAACTTTCTTCTTCCACACACTTTTCCAAACTCAGTCACCAGCTTCTGCAGTTTCTCACATGAATCAGCCACCAGCGCTGTATCATCAGCGAACAACAACTGACTCACTTCCCAAGCTCTCTCATCCCCAACAGACTTCATACTTGCCCCTCTTTCCAAAACTCTTGCATTTACCTCCCTAACAACCCCATCCATAAACAAATTAAACAACCATGGAGACATCACACACCCCTGCCGCAAACCTACATTCACTGAGAACCAATCACTTTCCTCTCTTCCTACACGTACACATGCCTTACATCCTCGATAAAAACTTTTCACTGCTTCTAACAACTTTCCTCCCACACCATATATTCTTAATACCTTCAACAGAGCATCTCTATCAACTCTATCATATGCCTTCTCCAGATCCATAAATGCTACATACAAATCCATTTGCTTTTCTAAGTATTTCTCACATACATTCTTCAAAGCAAACACCTGATCCACACATCCTCTACCACTTCTGAAACCACACTGCTCTTCCCCAATCTGATGCTCTGTACATGCCTTCACCCTCTCAATCAATACCCTCCCATATAATTTACCAGGAATACTCAACAAACTTATACCTCTGTAATTTGAGCACTCACTCTTATCCCCTTTGCCTTTGTACAATGGCACTATGCACGCATTCCGCCAATCCTCAGGCACCTCACCATGAGTCATACATACATTAAATAACCTTACCAACCAGTCAACAATACAGTCACCCCCTTTTTTAATAAATTCCACTGCAATACCATCCAAACCTGCTGCCTTGCCGGCTTTCATCTTCCGCAAAGCTTTCACTACCTCTTCTCTGTTTACCAAATCATTTTCCCTAACCCTCTCACTTTGCACACCACCTCGACCAAAACACCCTATATCTGCCACTCTATCATCAAACACATTCAACAAACCTTCAAAATACTCACTCCATCTCCTTCTCACATCACCACTACTTGTTATCACCTCCCCATTTGCGCCCTTCACCGAAGTTCCCATTTGCTCCCTTGTCTTACGCACTTTATTTACCTCCTTCCAGAACATATATATATATATATATATATATATATATATATATATATATATATATATATATATTATCCCTGGGGATAGGGGAGAAAGAATACTTCCCACGTATTCCCTGCGTGTCGTAGAAGGCGACTAAAAGGGGAGGGAGCGGGTGGCTGGAAATCCTCCCCTCTCGTTTTTTTTTTTTTTGATTTTCCAAAAGAAGGAACAGAGAAGGGGGCCAGGTGAGGATTTTCCCTTAAGGCCCAGTCCTCTGTTCTTAACGCTACCTCGCAAATGCGGGAAATGGCGAATCGTATGAAAAAAAAAAAAAAAAATATATATATATATATATATATATATATATATATATATATATATATATATATATATATATATATATATATATATATTGAACCGGGGCATGTGAAGCATCTGGGGTAAACCATGGAAAGTTTTGTGGGGCTTGGATGTGGAAAGGGAGCTGTAGTTTCAGTGCATTATACATTATGCATTATATTACATCATCCATTATGCATTATATTATGTGGCCTTTGTTGTATTTTCCTAGCGCTACCTCGCGCACATGCATGGAGAGGGGGTTTTCATTTTGTGTGGCGGGGTGGCGACGGGAATGAATAAAGACAACAAGTATGAAGTATGTACATGTGTATATATGTATATGTCTGTGTGTGTATATATATGTATACGTTGAGATGTATAGGTATGTATATGTGCATGTGTGGATGTGTATGTATATACATGTGTACATGGTTGGGTTGGGCCATTCTTTCGTCTGTTTCCTTGCGCTACCTTGCTAACACGGGAGACAGCAACAAAGGTGAAAAAGAGGGCAAATGAGAGTTGGGGTGAGAGAGTATCATTAGATTTTAGGAAGAATAAAAAGATGTTCTGCAAGGAGGTAAATAAAGTGCGTAAGGCAAGGGAGCAAATGGGAACTTCAGTGAAGGGGGCTAATGGGGAGGTGATAACAAGTAGTGGTGATGTGAGAAGGAAATGGAATGAGTATTTTGAAGGTTTGTTGAATGTGTTTGATGATAGAGTGGCAGATATAGGGTGTCTTGGTCGAGGTGGTGTGCAAAGTGAGAGGGTTAGGGAAAATGATTTGGTAAACAGAGAAGAGGTAGTAAAAGCTTTGCGGAAGATGAAAGCCGGCAAGGCAGCAGGTTTGGATGGTTTTGCAGTGGAATTTATTAAAAAAGGAGGTGACTATTGTTGACTGGTTGGTAAGGTTATTTAATGTATGTATGATTCAAGGTGAGGTGCCTGAGGATTGGCGGAATGCTTGCATAGTGCCATTGTACAAAGGCGAAGGGGATAAGAGTGAGTGCTCAAATTACAGAGGTATAAGTTTGTTGAGTATTCCTGGTAAATCATGTGGGAGGGTATTGATTGAGTGGGTGAAGGCATGTACAGAGCATCAGATTGGGGAAGAGCAGTGTGGTTTCAGAAGTGGTAGAGGATGTGTGGATCAGGTGTTTGCTTTGAAGAATGTATGTGAGAAATATTTAGAAAAGCAAATGGATTTGTATGTAACATTTATGGATCTGGAGAAGCCATATGATAGAGTTGATAGAAATGCTTTGTGGAAGATACTAAGAATATATGGTGTGGGAGGCAAGTTGTTAGAAACAGTGAAAAGTTTTTATCGAGGATGTAAGGCATGTGTACGTGTAGGAAGAGAGGAAAGTGATTGGTTCTCAGTGAATGTAGGTTTGCGACAGGGGTGTGTGATGTCTCCATGGTTGTTTAATTTGTTTATGGATGGGTTTGTTAGGGAGGTGAATGCAAGAGTTCTGGAAAGAGGGGCAAGTATGCAGTCTGTTGTGGATGAGAGAGCTTGTGAAGTGAGTCAGTTGTTGTTCACTGATGATACAGCGCTGATGGCTGATTCATATGAGAAACTGCAGAAGCTGGTGACTGAGTTTGGTAAAGTGTGTGAAAGAAGAAAGTTAAGAGTAAATATGAATAAGAGCAAGGTTATTAGGTACAGTAGGGTTGAGGGTCAAGTCAATTGGGAGGTAAGTTTGAATGGAGAAAAACTGGAGGAAGTAAAGTGTTTTAGATATCTGGGAGTGGATCTGGCAGCGGATGGAACCATGGAAGCAGAAGTGGATCATAGGGTGGGGGAGGGGGCGAAAATACTGGGAGCCTTGAAGAATGTGTGGAAGTCGAGAACATTATCTCGGAAAGCAAAAATGGGTATGTTTGAAGGAATAGTGGTTCCAACAATGTTGTATGGTTGCGAGGCGTGGGCTACGGATAGAGTTGTGCGCAGGAGGATGGATGTGCTGGAAATGAGATGTTTGAGGACAATGTGTGGTGTGAGGTGGTTTGATCGAGTAAATAACGTAAGGGTAAGAGAGATGTGTGGAAATAAAAAGAGCGTGGTTGAGAGAGCAGAAGAGGGTGTTTTGAAATGGTTTGGGCACATGGAGAGAATGAGTGAGGAAAGATTGACCAAGAGGATATATGTGTCGGAGGTGGAGGGAACGAGGAGAAGTGGGAGACCAAATTGGAGGTGGAAAGTTGGAGTGAAAAAGATTTTGTGTGATCGGGGCCTGAACATGCAGGAGGGTGAAAGGAGGGCAAGGAATAGAGTGAATTGGATCGATGTGGTATACTGGGGTTGACGTGCTGTCAGTGGATTGAACCAGGGCATGTGAAGCGTCTTGGGTAAACCATGGAAAGCTGTGTAGGTATTTATATTTGCGTGTGTGGACGTATGTATATACATGTGTATGGGGGTGGGTTGGGCCATTTCTTTCGTCTGTTTCCTTGCGCTACCTCGCAAACGCGGGAGACAGCGACAAAGTATAAAAAAAAAAAAAAAAAAAAAAAAAAATATATATATATATATATATATATAATATAATATATATATATATATATATATATATATATATATATATATATATATATATATATATATATATATAATATATATATATATATATATATATATATATATATATATATATATATATATATATATATATATATATATATATATATATATCTTTTTTTCTTTCAAACTATTCGCCATTTCCCGTGTTAGCGAGGTAGTGTTAAGAACAGAGAACTGGGCCTTTGAGGGAGTATCCTCACCTGGCCCCCTTCTCTGTTCCTTCTTTTGAAAATTAACAAAAAAAATAATGAGGGGAGGATTTCCAGCCCCCCGCTCCCTCCCCATTTAGTCACCTTCTACGACACGCAGGGAATACGTGGGAAGTATTCTTTCTCCCCTATCCCCAGGGATAATATATATATATATATATATATATATATATATATATATATATATATATATATATATATATATATATATATATTGTTAGAAGCAGTGAAAAGTTTTTATCGAGGATGTAAGGCATGTGTACGTGTAGGAAGAGAGGAAAGTGATTGGTTCTTAGTGAATGTAGGTTTGCGGCAGGGGTGTGTGATGTCTCCATGGTTGTTTAATTTGTTTATGGATGGGGTTGTTAGGGAGGTGAATGCAAGAGTTTTGGAAAGTGGGGCAAGTATGAAATCTGTTGGGGATGAGAGAGCTTGGGAAGTGAGTCAGTTGTTGTTCGCTGATGATACAGCGCTGGTGGCTGATTCATGTGAGAAACTGCAGAAGCTGGTGACTGAGTTTGGTAAAGTGTGTGAAAGAAGAAAGTTAAGAGTAAATGTGAATAAGAGCAAGGTAATTAGGTACAGTAGGGTTGAGGGTCAAGTCAATTGGGAGGTAAGTTTGAATGGAGAAAAACTGGAGGAAGTAAAGTGTTTTAGATATCTGGGAGTGGATCTGGCAGTGGATGGAACCATGGAAGCGGAAGTGGATCATAGGGTGGGGGAGGGGGCGAAAATACTGGGAGCCTTGAAGAATGTGTGGAAGTCGAGAACATTATCTCGGAAAGCAAAAATGGGTATGTTTGAAGGAATAGTGGTTCCTACAATGTTGTATGGTTGCGAGGCGTGGGCTATGGATAGAGTTGTGCGCAGGAGGATGGATGTGCTGGAAATGAGATGTTTGAGGACAATGTGTGGTGTAAGGTGGTTTGATCGAGTAAGTAACGTAAGGGTAAGAGAGATGTGTGGAAATAAAAAGAGCGTGGTTGAGAGAGCAGAAGAGGGTGTTTTGAAATGGTTTGGGCACATGGAGAGAATGAGTGAGGAAAGATTGACCAAGAGGATATATGTGTCGGAGGTGGAGGGAATGAGGAGAAGTGGGAGACCAAATTGGAGGTGGAAAGATGGAGTGAAAAAGATTTTGTGTGATCGGGGCCTGAACATGCAGGAGGGTGAAAGGAGGGCAAGGAATAGAGTGAATTGGATCGATGCGGTATACCGGGGTTGACGTGCTGTCAGTGGATTGAATCAGGGCATGTGAAGCGTCTGGGGTAAACCATGGAAAGCTGTGTAGGTATGTATTTTTGCGTGTGTGGACGTATGTATATACATGTGTATGGGGGTGGGTTGGGCCATTTCTTTCGTCTGTTTCCTTGCGCTACCTCGCAAACGTGGGAGACAGCGTCAAAGCAAAAAATATATATATACATATATATATATATATATATATATATATATATATATATATATATATATATATATATATATATTTATTTATCCCTGGGGATAGGGGAGAAAAAATACTTCTCGGGCATTCCTCACGTGTTGTAGAAGGCGACTAAAGGGGACAGGAGCGGGGGGCTAGAAACCCTCCCCTCGTATTTTGACTTTCTGAAAGGGGAAACAGAAGAAGGAGTCACGTGGGGAGTGCTCATCCTCCTCAAAGGCTCAGATTGGGGTGTCTAAATGTGTGTGGATGTAACCAAGATGAGAAAAAAGGAGAGATTGGTCGTATGTTTGAGGAAATGAATCTGGATGTTTTGGCTCTGAGTGAAACGAAGCTCAAGGGTAAAGGGGAAGAGTGGTTTGGGAATGTCTTGGGAGTAAAGTCAGGAGTTAGTGAGAGGACAAGAGCAAGGGAAGGAGTAGAACTACTCCTGAAACAGGAGTGGTGGGAGTATGTGATAGAGTGTAAGAAAGTAAACTCTAGATTGATATTGGTAAAATTGAATATGGATGGAGAGAGATGGGTGGTTATTGGTGCATATGCACCTGGGCATGAGAAGAAAGATCATGAGAGGCAAGTGTTTTGGGAGCAGCTGAATGAGTGTGTTAGTGGTTTGGATGCACTAGACCGGGTTATAGTGATGGGTGATTTGAATGGAAAGGTGAGTAATGTGGCAGTTTAGGGAACAATTGGTATACATGGGGTGTTCAGTGTTGTAAATGGAAATGGGGAAGAGCTTTTAGATTTATGTGCTGAAAAAGGACTGGTGATTGGGAATACCTGGTTTAAAAAGAGAGATGTACATACATATATGTATGTAAGTAGGAGAGATGGCCAGAGAGCGTTATTGGATTATATGTTAATTGATAGGCGCACAAAAGAGAAACTTTTGGATGTAAATGTGCTGAGAGGTGCAACTGGAGGGATGTCTGATCATTATCTTGTGGAGGCAAAGGTGAAGATTTGTAGAGGTTTTCAGAAAAGAAGAGAGACTGTTGGGGTGAAGAGAGTGGTGAGAGCAAGTGAGCTTGAGAAGGAGACTTGTGTGAGGAAGTACCAGGAGAGACTGAGTACAGAATGGAAAAAGGTGAGAACAAAGGACGTAATGGGAGTGGTGGAGGAATGGGATGTATTTAGGGAAGCAGTGATGGCTTGCGCAAAAGATGCTTGTGGCATGAGAAGAGTGGGAGGTAGACAGATTAGAAAGGGTAGTGAGTGGTGGGATGAAGAAGTAAGATTATTAGGGAAAGAGAAGAGAGAAGCATTTGGATGATTTTTGCAGGGAAATAATGCAAATGACTGGGAGATGTATAAAAGAAAGATGTAGGAGGTCAAGAGAAAGGTGCAAGAGATGAAAAAAAGAGCAAATGAGAGTTGGGGTGAGAGAGTATCATTAAATTTAAGGGAGAATAAAAAGATATTTTGGAAGGAGGTAAATAATGTGCGTAAGACAAGGGAACAAATGGGAACTTCAGTGAAGGGGGCTAATGGGGAGGTGATAACAAGTAGTGGTGATGTGAGAAGATGGAGTGAGTATTTTGAGGTTTGTTGAATGTGTTTGATGATAGAGTGGCAGATATAGGGTGTTTTGGTCGAGGTGGTGTACAAAGTGAGAGGGTTAGGGAAAATGATTTGGTAAACAGAGGAGGTAGTAAAAGCTCTGCGGAAGATGAAAGCCGGCAAGGCAGCGGGTTTGGATGGTATTGCAGTGGAATTAATTAAAAAAGGTGGTGACTGTATTGTTGACTGGTTGTTAAAGTTATTTAATGCATGTATGATTCATGATGAGGTGCTTGAGGATTGGTGGAATGCTTGGATAGTGCCATTGTACAAAGGCAAAGGAGACAAGAGTGAGTGCTCAAATTACAGAGGTATAAGTTTGTTGAGTATTCCGGGTAAATTATATGGGAGGGTATTGATTGAGAGGGTGAAGGCATGTACAGAGCATCAGACTGGGGAAGAGCAGTGTGGTTTCAGAAGTGGTAGAGGATGTGTGGATCAGGTGTTTGCTTTGAAGAATGTATGTGAGAAATACTTAGAAAAGGAAGTGGATTTGTATGTAGCATTTATGGATGTGGAAAAGGCATACAATAGAGTTGATAGAGATGCTCTGTGGAAGGTATTAAGAATATATGGTGTGGGAGGCAAGTTGTTAGAAGCAGTGAAAAGTTTTTATCGAGGATGTAAGGCATGTGTACGTGTAGGAAGAGAGGAAAGTGATTGGTTCTCAGTGAATGTAGGTTTGTGACAGGGGTGTGTGATGTCTCCATGGTTGTTTGATTTGTTTATGGATGGGGTTGTTAGGGAGGTGAATGCAAGAGTTTTGGAAAGAGGGGCAAGTGTGAAGTCTGTTGTGGATGAGAGAGCTTGTGAAGTGAGTCAGTTGTTGTTCACTGATGATACAGCGCTGGTGGCTGATTCATGTGAGAAACTGCAGAAGCTGGTGACTGAGTTTGGTAAAGTGTGTGAAAGAAGAAAGCTGAGAATAAATGCGAATAAGAGCAAGGTTATTAGGTACAGTAGGGTTGAGGGTCAAGTCAATTGGGAGGTAAATTTGAATGGAGAAAAACTGGAAGAAGTAAAGTGTTTTAGAAATCAGGGAGTGGATTTGGCAGCGGATGGAACCATGGAAGCGGAATTGAATCATAGGGTGGGGGAGGGGACGAAAATTCTGGGAGCCTTGAAGAATGTGAGAAGTCGAGAACATTATCTCGGAAAGCAAAAATGGGTATGTTTGAAGGAATAGTGGTTCCTACAATGTTGTATGGTTGCGAGGCGTGGGCTATGGATAGAGTTGTGCGCAGGAGAGTGGATGTGCTGGAAATGAGATGTTTGAGGACAATGTGTGGTGTGAGGTGGTTTGATCGAGAAAGTAATGTAAGGGTAAGAGAGATGTGTGGAAATAAAAAGAGCGTGGTTGAGAGAGCAGAAGAGGGTGTTTTGAAATGGTTTGAGGACATGGAGAGAATGAGTGAGATAAGATTGACCAAGAGGATATATGTGTCGGAGGTGGAGGGAACGAGGAGAAGTGGGAGACCAAATTGGAGGTGGAAAAATGGAGTGAAAAAGATTTTGAGTGATTGGGGCCTGAACATGCAGGAGGGTGAAAGGCGGGCAAGGAATAGAGTGAATTGGATCGATGTGGTATATATATATATATATATATATATATATATATATATATATATATATATATATATATATATATATAGCTGTCTTGTAATAATGCACTGAAACATCAGCTCCCTTTCCACATCCACGCCCCACAGAACTTTCCATGGTTTACCCCAGATGCTTCACATGCCCTGGTTCAATCCATTGACAGCACGTCGACCCCGTTATACCACATCGTTTCAATTCACTCTATTCATCACGCGCCTTTCACCCTCCTGCATGTTCAGGCCCCGATCACTCAAAATCGTTTTCACTCCATCTTTCCACCTCCACTTTCGTCTTCCACTTTTCCTTGTTCCCTCCACCTCTGACACATATATCCTCTTTGTCAATGTTTCCTCACTCATTCTCACCATGTGCCCAAACCATTTGAAAACACCCTCTTCTGCTCTCTCAACCACACTCTTTTTATTACCAAACATCTCTTACCCTGTTATTACTTACTCGATCAAACCACCTCACACCACATATTGTCCTCAAACACCTCATTTCCAGCACATCCACCCTCCTGCACACAACTCTATCCATAGCCCACTCCGTGCAACCATACAACATTGTTGGAACCACTATTCCTTCAAACAGACCCATTTTAGCTTTCCGACATAATGTTCTCAACTTCACACATTGTTCAAGGCTCCCAAAATTTTTGCCCCCTCCCCCACTCTATGATTCACCTCAGCTTCCATGGTTCCAGTTGCTGCCAAATCCACTCCCAGATATCTAAAACTCTACACTTCCTCCAGTTTTTCTCCATTCGAACTTACCTCCCAATTGACTTGACCCTCAACCCTACTGTACCTAATGACCTTACTCTTATTCACATTTACTCTCAACTTTCTTCCTTCAGAAACTTTACCAAACTTATATTTTTTTTTTTGCTTTGTCGCTGTTCCCCGCGTTTGCGAGGTAGCGCAAGGAAACAGACGAAAGAAATGGCCCAATCCACCCCCATACACATGTATATACATCCGTCGACACACGCAAATATACATACCTACACAGCTTTCCATGGTTTACCCAAGACGCTTCACATGCCCTGATTCAATCCACTGACAGCACGTCAACCCCGGTATACCACATCGATCTAATTCACTCTATTCCTTGCCCTCCTTTCACCCTCCTGCATGTTCAGGCCCCGATCACCCAAAATCTTTTTCACTCCATCTTTCCACCTCCAATTTGGTCTCCCACTTCTCCTCGTTCCCTCCACCTCCGACACATATATCCTCTTGGTCAGTCTTTCCTCACTCATTCTCTCCATGAGCCCAAACCATTTCAAAACACCCTCTTCTGCTCTCTCTACCACGCTCTTTTTATTTCCACACATCTCTCTTACCCTTACGTTACTTACTCGATCAAACCACCTCACAGCACACATTGTCCTCAAACATCTCATTTCCAGTACATCCACCCTCCTGCGCACAACTCTATCCATAGCCCACGCCTTGCAACCATACAACATTTTAGGAACCACTATTCCTTCAAACATACCCATTTTTGCTTTCCGAGATAATGTTCTCGACTTCCACACATTCTTCAAGGCTCCCAGAATTTTCGCCCCCTCCCCCACCCTATGATCCACTTCCGCTTCCATGGTTCCATCCGCTGCCAGATCCACTCCCAGATATCTAAAACACTTTACTTCCTCCAGTTTTTCTCCATTCAAACTTACCTCCTAGTTGACTTGACCCTCAACCCTACTGTACCTAATAACCTTGCTCTTATTCACATTTACTCTTAACTTTCTTCTTTCACACACTTTACCAAACTCAGTCACCAGCTTCTGCAGTTTCTCACATGAATCAGCCACCAGCGCTGTATCATCAGTGAACAACAACTGACTCACTTCCCAAGCTCTCTCATCCCCAACAGACTTCATACTTGCCCCTCTTTCCAAAACTCTTGCATTCATCTCCCTAACAACCCCATCCATAAACAAATTAAACAACCATGGAGACATCACACACCCCTGCTGCAAACCTACATTCACTGAGAACCAAACTTATATATATATATATATATATATATATATATATATATATATATATATATATATATATATATATATATATATATATATATTCTTTCTTTCATACTATTCGCCATTTCCCGCGTTAGCGAGGTAGCGCTAAGAACAGAGGACTGGGCCTTTGAGGGAATATCCTCACCTGGCCCCCTTCTCTGTTCCTTCTTTTGGAGAAATAAAAAAAAAAAAAAAAATGAGAGGGGAGGATTTCCAGCCCCCCGCTCCCTTCCCTTTTAGTCACCTTCTACGACGGGCAGGGAATACGTGGGAAGTATTCTTTCTCCCCTATCCCCAGGGATATATGTATATATATATTTATTTTTTTTATTATACTTTGTCACTGTCTCCCGCGTTTGCGAGGTAGCGCAAGGAAACAGACGAAAGAAATGGCCCAACCCCCCCCCCATACACATGTATATAGATACGTCCACACACGGAAATATACATACCTACACAGCTTTCCATGGTTTACCCCAGACGCTTCACATGCCTTGATTCAATCCACTGACAGCACGTCAACCCCGGTATACCACATCGCTCCAATTCACTCTATTCCTTGCCCTCCTTTCACCCTCCTGCATGTTCAGGCCCCGATCACACAAAATCTTTTTCACTCCATCTTTCCACATCCAATTTGGTCTCCCTCTTCTCCTCGTTCCCTCCACCTCTGACACATATATCCTCTTGGTCAATCTTTCCTCACTCATTCTCTCCATGTGCCCAAACCACTTCAAAACACCCTCTTCTGCTCTCTCAACCACGCTCTTTTTATTTCCACACATCTCTCTTACCCTTACGTTACTTACTCGATCAAACCACCTCACACCACACATTGTCCTCAAACATCTCATTTCCAGCACATCCATCCTCCTGCGCACAACTCTATCCATAGCCCATGCCTCGCAACCATACAACATTGTTGGAACCACTATTCCTTCAAAAATACCCATTTTTGCTTTCCGAGATAATGTTCTCGACTTCCACACATTCTTCATATATATCTATATATATATATATCTATATATCTATATCTATATCTATATATATATATATATATATATATATATATATATATATATATATATACATATATATGTATATATATATATATACATATATATATACAAATCTTCACCTTAGTCTCCACAAGATAATGATCAGACATCCCTCCAGTTGCACCTCTCAGCACATTAATATCCAAAAGGCTCTCTTTCGCACGCCTGTCAATTAACACGTAATCCAATAACGCTCTCTGGCCATCTCTCCTATTTACATACGTATACTTATGTATATCTCGCTTTTTAAACCAGGTATTCTCAATCACCAGTCCTTTTTCAGCACATAAATCTACAAGCTCTTCACCATTTCCATTTACAACACTGAACACCCCATGTATACCAATTATTCCCTCAACTGCCACATTACTCACCTTTGCATTCAAATCACCCATCACTATAACCCGGTCTCGTGCATCAAAACCACTAACACACTCATTCAGCTGCTCCCAAAACACTTGCCTCTCATGATCTTTCTTTTCAGAAAAGAATAGTGAATGTTGGGGTGAAGAGGGTGGTGAGAGTAAGTGAGCTTGGGAAGGAGACTTGTGTGAGGAAGTACCAGGAGAGACTGAGTACAGAATGGAAAAACGTGAAAACAATGGAATGTAAGGGGAGTGGGGGAGGAATGGGATGTATTTAGGGAATCAGTGATGGATTGCGCAAAAGATGCTTGTGGCATGAGAAGAGTGGGAGGTGGGTTGATTAGAAAGGGTAGTGAGTGGTGGGATGAAGAAGTAAGATTATTAGTGAAAGAGAAGAGAGAGGCATTTGGACGATTTTTGCAGGGAAAAAATGCAATTGAGTGGGAGATGTATAAAAGAAAGAGACAGGAGGTCAAGAGAAAGGTGCAAGAGGTGAAAAAGAGGGCAAATGAGGGTTGGGGTGAGAGAGTATCATTAAATTTTAGGGAGAATAAAAAGATGTTCTGGAAGGAGGTAAATAAAGTGCGTAAGACAAGGGAGCAAATGGGAACTTCAGTGAAGGGCGCAAATGGGGAGGTGATAACAAGTAGTGGTGATGTGAGAAGGAGATGGAGTGAGTATTTTGCAGGTTTGTTGAATGTGTTTGATGATAGAGTGGCAGATATAGGGTGTTTTGGTCGAGGTGGTGTACAAAGTGAGAGGGTTAGGGAAAATGATTTGGTAAACAGAGAAGAGGTAGTAAAAGCTTTGCGGAAGATGAAAGCCGGCAAGGCAGCAGGTTTGGATGGTATTGCAGTGGAATTTATTAAAAAAGGGGGTGACTGTATTATTGACTGGTTGGTAAGGTTATTTAATGTATGTATGACTCATGGTGAGGTGCCTGAGGATTGGTGGAATGCGTGCATAGTGCCATTGTACAAAGGCAAAGGGGATAAGAGTGAGTGCTCAAATTACAGAGGTATAAGTTTGTTGAGTATTCCTGGTAAATTATATGGGAGGGTATTGATTGAGAGGGTGAAGGCATGTACAGAGCATCAGATTGGGGAAGAGCAGTGTGGTTTCAGAAGTGGTAGAGGATGTGTGGATCAGGTGTTTGCTTTGAAGAATGTATGTGAGAAATACTTAGAAAAGGAAGTGGATTTGTATGTAGCATTTATGGATCTGGAGAAGGCATATGATAGAGTTGATAGAGATGCTCTGTGGAAGGTATTAAGAATATATGGTGTTGGAGGCAAGTTGTTAGAAGCAGTGAAAAGTTTTTATCGAGGATGTAAGGCATGTGTACGTGTAGGAAGAGAGGAAAGTGATTGGTTCTCAGTGAATGTAGGTTTGCGGCAGGGGAGTGTGATGTCTCCATGGTTGTTTAATTTGTTTATGGATGGGGTTGTTAGGGAGGTGAATGCAAGAGTTTTGGAAAGAGGGGCAAGTATGAAGTCTGTTGTGGATGAGAGAGCTTGGGAAGTGAGTCAGTATTTGTTCGCTGATGATACAGCGTTGGTGGCTGATTCATGTGAGAAACTGCAGAAGCTGGTGACTGAGTTTGGTAAAGTGTGTGAAAGAAGAAATTTAAGAGTAAATGTGAATAAGAGCAAGGTTATTAGGTACAGTAGAGTTGAGGGTCAAGTCAATTGGGATGTATGTTTGAATGGAGAAAAACTGGAGGAAGTAAAGTGTTTTAGATATCTGTGAGTGGATCTGGCAGCGGATGGAACCATGGAAGTGAAAGTGGATCATAGGGTTGGGGAGGGGGCGAAAATTCTGGGAGCCTTGAAGAATGTGTGGAAGTCGAGAACATTATCTTGGAAAGCAAAAATGGGTATGTTTGAAGGAATAGTGGTTCCAACAATGTTTTATGGTTGCGAGGTGTGGGCTATGGATAGAGTTGTGCGCAGGAGGATGGATGTGCTGGAAATGAGATGTTTGAGGACAATTTGTGGTGTGAGGTGGTTTGATCGAGTAAGTAACGTAAGAGTAAGAGAGATGTGTGTAAATAAAAAGAGTGTGGTTGAGAAAGCAGAAGAGGATGTTTTGAAATGGTTTGGGCACATGGAGAGAATGAGTGAGGAAAGATTGACCAAGAGGATATATGTGTCGGAGGTGGAGGGAACGATGAGAAGTGGGAGACCAAATTGGAGGTGGAAAGATGGAGTGAAAAAGATTTTGTGTGATCGGGGCCTGAACATGCAGGAGGGTGAAAGGAGGGCAAGGAATAGAGTGAATTGGATTGATGTGGTATACCGGGGTTGACGTGCTGTCAGTGGATTGAATCAGGGCATGTGAAGCGTCTGGGGTAACCCATGGAAAGCTGTGTAGGTATGCATATTTGTGTGTGTGGACGTATGTATATACATGTGTATGGGGGTGGGTAGGGCCATTTCTTTCGTCTGTTTCCTTGCGCTACCTCGCAAACGCGGGAGACTGAAAAAAAAAAAAAAGACGTTTTGGATGGAGGTAAATAAAGTGCTTAAGACATTTGAAGTTATAGTGGTTCCAACAATGTTATATGGTTGCGAGGCATGGGCTATAGATATAGTTGTGCAGAGGAGAGTGGATGTGTTGGAAATGAGGTGTTTGAGGACAATATGTGGTGTGAGGTGGTTTTATTGAGTAAGTAATGAAAGGGTAATAGAGATGTGTGGTAATAGAAAGAGTGTGGTTGAGAGAACAGGAGAGGGTGTATTGAAATGGTATGTTTATATGGAGAGAATGAGTGAGGAAAGATTGACAAAGAGGATATATGTGTCAAAGGTGGAGAGAACGAGAAGTGGGAGATCAATTGATATTGGAGGTTGAAGGATGGAGTGAAAAAGATTTTGAGTGATTGGAGCCTGAATATACAGGAGGGTGAAAGGCATGCAAAGAATAGAGTGAATTGGAACGATGTGAAATACTGGAGTCAACGTGCTGTCAGTGGATTGAACCAGGACATGTGAAACATCTGGGGTAAACCATGGAAAATTTTGTGGGGCTTGGATGTGGAAAGGGAGCTATGGTTTTGATGTATTACACATGAAAGCTAGAGACTGGGTGTGAACAAAAGTGGCCTTTGTTGTCTTTTCCTAGCGCTACCTCGCATGCATGCAGGGGGAGGGGGGTGCCATTTCACATGTGGCAGGGGTGGCGGTGGGAATGGCTGAAGGCAGTATGCAAGAATATGTACATGTGTATATATATGTATATGTCTGTGTATGTATATGTATGTATGCGTTGAAAAATATAGGTATGTATATGTGCGTGTGTGGGCGTTTATGTATATACATGCGTATGTGGGTGGGCTGGGCCATTCATTCATCTAATTCCTCGCACTACCTCGCTAATGTGGGAGACAGTGACAAAGTATGATAAAAAAGAATGGAGACAGTGACAAAGTATGATAAAAAAGAATGAATTTATATATTACACATAATCGCTGTTTCCCACATCCTTGAGGTAGTGCAATGAAACAGACACAGAATGGCCCAACCACTCATATACACATTTATATATATAAACACCCATTCATGCACATATATGTACATATACATTTCAATGTATACACACATATACATACACAGACATATACATATATGCCCATGTACATATACTTGCTGCCTTCATCCATTTCCGTTGCCACCCTGCCACATAGGAAATAGCAACCCTACCCCCTCCTGTGAGGTAGTGCTAGGAAAAGACAAAAAGGCCAAATTTGTTCACACTCACTCTTTATCTGTCGTGTAATGCACTGAAGCCACAGCTTAAGAGATGGGACAACACAGGTGTTAAACGCTCCTTCTTTAACACACAACTAGTAATCAGCAATCACAAATAGAAATCACACACACGCACTCTCACACACAGACACACAGAAACACACACATACACACACACACACACACACACATATATATATATATATATATATATATATATATATATATATATATATATATATATATATAAAATGTGTGTGTGTGTGTGTGTGTGTGTGTATATATATATATATATATATATATATATTTCCCATACCCTAGTTAGTCCCCCGTTGGCTACACCATTGGCGACACCATTGCTTGTGCTGCTTTTGCTGGCATATAAAGGTGTGTCTGAAGATGTGTGTTCAATCATAGCATGCAAGATGACAATGGCAAAGATGAGGACAATGGAGAAGAAGAGCCACACGTCCAGCATCTTGAAGTATGATGTTTTTGGAAGGCCACTGGATGTCTGTGGATAAGTTTATAAAGGAGTAAAGCATAATGATGACAGTTTTGTCATTAAATCCTATTATTACAAAGCTGCTGAAAGTGGAAAAAAGTTTTAAGAGATAAATACTTGATACTATGAAGCAGATTTTCCAGATTGTGTTACACTGATCATGTTTATGGAGCTGAAAATGTGAAAAGGAAGTATACTCACCTGTGTGTAAAGGGATGAGAGCACGAGGAGGGTCATTAGAGCAACAACAATGCGTGCCAGGAAGTTGGAAAGCTTGAAGAAGAAGGTAGAGTAGGCAACGATGATGAGGAATGTAGTTGGTAGGTAAAGCGTAACAAGGTAGAACCCATAACGGCGGGAGAAGCGTACCTGCACCGTCATAGTTGAGAGTTGATCTTCTTGTCCCGTCTTTAAGCTAACACCATCTGGAAGTGAAACCAAGCTTGGTCATCACACACACTAACAGGTTGTGACATTGGGTAACACCTTAAAGTGGAAATGTTAAGTAAAATGGAAGGATGGTAAATGATCAGGGTCCATTGTACTTACTAAGTCTCTCTCTCTCTCTCTCTCTCTCTCTCTCTCTCTCTCTCTCTCTCTCTCTCTCTCTCTCTCTCTCTCTCTCATTGTAGGTACTTTTAAGTATGTAGGTAGGTATTCTCTCCCATCTTCCCTTATTTCCTTTCCCCTCTCTTTCCCACCCTCTCTTCCCTTTTTCCTATTTTTTAACCTTGTTTTTTCTCCTTCCCATTTCCATTTCTTCGTTCCACACTAACTTACCTACAGTGTACTCAATGAGGTGACTGCCAGAATATACAGCTCGGCCGGGCTGGAGCTTTATGTACCTTGCTGAAGCAGACACTAATGTGAAGTTCAGCATACAGACCTGTAGAGAACACATTATAGAACAGTTAATTCTCACCAAGTTTTGAAAAGAAATATAAAATATATGTATTTTTTATTTATTATACTTTGTCGCTGTCTCCCACGTTAGTGAGTTAGTGCAAGGAAACAGACGAAAGAATGGCCCAACCCGCCCATATACACATGCTTATACATACATGTCCACACACGCACATATACATACTTATACATTTCAATGTATATATATATATATATATATATATATATATATATATATATATATATATATATATTATCCCTGGGGATAGGGGATTAAGAATACTTCCCACGTATTCCCTGCGTGTCGTAGAAGGCGACTAAAAGGGGAGGGAGCAGGGGGCTGGAAATCCTCCCCTCTCGTTTTTTTTTAAATTTTCCAAAAGAAGGAACAGAGGGGGCCAGGTGAGGATATTCCAAAAAAGGCCCAGTCCTCTGTTCTTAACGCTACCTCGCTAACGCGGGAAATGGCGAATAGTTTAAAAGAAAGAAAGAATATATATATATATTTTTTTTTTTTTTTTTTTTTTATACTTTGTCGCTGTCTCCCGCGTTTGCGAGGTAGCGCAAGGAAACAGACGAAAAAAATGGCCCAACCCCCCCCATACACATGTATATACATACGTCCACACACGCAAATATACATACCTACACAGCTTTCCATGGTTTACCCCAGACGCTTCACATGCCCTGATTCAATCCACTGACAGCACGTCAGCCCCGGTACACCACATCGCTCCAATTCACTCTGTTCCTTGCCCTCCTTTCACCCTCCTGCATGTTCAGGCCCCGATCACACAAAATCTTTTTCACTCCATCTTTCCACCTCCAATTTGGTCTCCCTCTTCTCCTTGTTCCCTCCACCTCCGACACATATATCCTCTTTGTCAATCTTTCCTCACTCATTCTCTCCATGTGTCCAAACCACTTCAAAACACCCTCTTCTGCTCTCTCAACCACGCTCTTTTTATTTCCACACATCTCTCTTACCCTTACGTTACTCACTCGATCAAACCACCTCACACCACACATTGTCCTCAAACATCTCATTTCCAGCACATCCATCCTCCTGTGCACAACTCTATCCATAGCCCACGCCTCGCAACCATACAACATTGTTGGAACCACTATTCCTTCAAACATACCCATTTTTGCTTTCCGAGATAATGTTCTCGACTTCCACACATTCTTCAAGGCCCCCAGAATTTTCGCCCCCTCCCCCACCCTATGATCCACTTCCGCTTCCATGGTTCCATCCGCTGCCAGATCCACTCCCAGATATCTAAAACACTTCACTTCCTCCAGTTTTTCTCCATTCAAACTCACCTCCCAATTGACTTGACCCTCAACCCTACTGTACCTAATAACCTTGCTCTTATTCACATTTACTCTTAACTTTCTTCTTCCACACACTTTACCAAACTCAGTCACCAGCTTCTGCAGTTTCACACATGAATCAGCCACCAGCGCTGTGTCGTCAGCGAACAACAACTGACTCACTTCCCAAGCTCTCTCATCCCCAACAGACTTCATACTTGCCCCTCTTTCCAAAACTCTTGCATTTACCTCCCTAACAACCCCATCCATAAACAAATTAAACAACCATGGAGACATCACACACCCCTGCCGCAAACCTACATTCGCTGAGAACCAATCACTTTCCTCTCCTCCCACACGTACACATGCCTTACATCCTCGATAAAAACTTTTCACTGCTTCTAACAACTTTCCTCCCACACCATATATTCTTAATATATATATATATATATATATATATATATATATATATATATATATATATATATATATATATATATATATTAGAAAAGCAAATGGATTTGTATGTAGCATTTATGGATCTGGAGAAGGCATATGATAGAGTTGGTACAGATGCTCTGTGGAAGGTATTAAGAATATATGGTGTGGGAGGCAAGTTGTTAGAAGCAGTGAAAAGTTTTTATCGAGGATGTAAGGCATGTG
Organism: Panulirus ornatus; assembly: GCF_036320965.1. Lineage (NCBI taxonomy): Eukaryota > Metazoa > Arthropoda > Malacostraca > Decapoda > Palinuridae > Panulirus > Panulirus ornatus. Next base: position 12,285,247 of record NC_092234.1, read on the forward strand.
TACGTGTAGGAAGAGAGGAAAGTGATTGGTTCTCAGTGAATGTAGGTTTGCGGCAGGGGTGTGTGATGTCTCCATGGTTGTTTAATTTGTTTATGGATGGGGTTGTTAGGGAGGTAAATGCAAGAGTTTTGGAAAGAGGGGCAAGTATGAAGTCTGTTGGGGATGAGAGAGCTTGGGAAGTGAGTCAGTTGTTGTTCGCTGATGATACAGCGCTGGTGGCTGATTCATGTGAGAAACTGCAGAAGCTGGTGACTGAGTTTGGAAAAGTGTGTGGAAGAAGAAAGTTAAGAGTAAATGTGAATAAGAGCAAGGTTATTAGGTACAGTAGGGTTGAGGGACAAGTCAATTGGGAGGTGAGTTTGAATGGAGAAAAACTGGAGGAAGTGAAGTGTTTTAGATATCTGGGAGTGGATCTGGCAGCGGATGGAACCATGGAAGCGGAGGTGGATCATAGGGTGGGGGAGGGGGCGAAAATCCTTGGGGCCTTGAAGAATGTGTGGACGTCGAGAACATTATCTCGGAAAGCAAAAATGGGTATGTTTGAAGGAGTAGTGGTTCCAACAATGTTGTATGGTTGCGAGGCGTGGGCTATGGATAGAGTTGTGCGCAGGAGGATGGATGTGCTGGAAATGAGATGTTTGAGGACAATGTGTGGTGTGAGGTGGTTTGATCGAGTGAGCAACGTAAGGGTAAGAGAGATGTGTGGAAATAAAAAGAGCGTGGTTGAGAGAGCAGAAGAGGGTGTTTTGAAGTGGTTTGGGCATATGGAGAGGATGAGTGAGGAAAGATTGACCAAGAGGATATATGTGTCGGAGGTGGAGGGAACAAGGAGAAGAGGGAGACCAAATTGGAGGTGGAAAGATGGAGTGAAAAAGATTTTGTGTGATCGGGGCCTGAACATGCAGGAGGGTGAAAGGAGGGCAAGGAATAGAGTGAATTGGAGCGATGTGGTATACCGGGGTTGACGTGCTGTCAGTGGATTGAATCAAGGCATGTGAAGCGTCTGGGGTAAACCATGGAAAGCTGTGTAGGTATGTATATTTGCGTGTGTGGGCGTATGTATATACATGTGTATGGGTGGGGGGGTTAGGCCATTTCTTTCGTCTGTTTCCTTGCGCTACCTCGCAAACGCGGGAGACAGCGACAAAGTATAATAAAAAAAGAAATATTTGTTTTTTTTATTATTTTGCTTTGTCGCTGTCTCCTGCGTTAGCGAGGTAGCGCAAGGAAACAGATGAAAGAATGGCCCAACCCACTCACATACACATGTATATACATGCATGTCCACACACGCAAATATACATACCTATACATTTCACCGTATACATATATATACACACACAGACATATAGATGTATACACATGTACATAATTAATGATATCTGTCTTTACTCATTCCAATCGCCACTCTGCCACACATGAAATTGCAACCCCCTCCCCCGCATGTGTGCGAGGTAGCGCTAGGAAAAGACAGCAAAGGCCACATTCGTTCACACTCAGTCTCTAGCTGTCATGTATAATGCACTGAAACCACAGCTCCCTTTCCACATCCAGGCCCCACAGAACTTTCCATGGTTTACCCCAGACACTTCACATGCCCTGGTTTAATCCATTGACAGCATGTCGACCCCGGTATACCACATCGTTCCAGTTCACTCTATTCCTTGCCCGCCTTTCACCCTCCTGCATGCTCAGGCCCCGATCACTGAATATCTTTTTCACTCCATCTTTCCACCTCCAATTTGGTCTCCCACTTCTCCTCGTTCCCTCCACCTTTGACATGTTTATCCACTTGGTCAACCTTTCCTCACTGATTCTCTCCATGTGACCAAACCATTTCAAAACACCCTCCTATGCTCTCTCAACCACGCTCTTTTTATTACCACACATCTCTCTTACCCTTACATTACTTACTCAATCAAACCACCTCACACCACATATTGTCCTCACCCATCTCATTTCCAGCACATCCACCCTCCTGCGCACAACTCTATCCATAGCCCACGCCTCACAACCATATAACATTGTTGGAACCAATATTCCTTCAAACATACATATTTTTGCTTTCGGAGATAATGTTCTCGACTTTCACACATTCTTCAACACTCCCAGAACTTTCACCCCCTCCCCCACCCTATGATTCACTTTCGCGTCCATGGTTCCATCCGCTGCCAAATCCACTCCCAGATATCTAAAACACTTAATTTCCTCCAGTTTTTCTCCATTCAAACTTACCTCCCAATTGACTTGTCCCTCAACCCAACTGTACCTAGTAACCTTGCTCTTATTCACATTTACTTTCAGCTTTCTGCTTTCACACACTTTACAAAACTCAGTCACCAGCTTAAGCAGTTTCTCACATGAATCAGCCACCAGCGCTGTATCATCAGTGAACAACAACTGACTCACTTCCCAAGCACTCACGTCCACAACAGACTGCGTACTTGCCCCTTTCCAAAAGTCTTGCATTCACCTTCCTAACATCCCCATCCATAAACAAATTAAACAAACATGGAGACATGACACACCCCTGCCGCAAACCAACATTCACTGAGAAGCATTCACTTTCCTCTCTTCCTACTCGTACACATGCCTTACAGCCTCGATAAAAACTTTTCACTGCTTCTAACAACTTGCCTCCCACACCATATATTCTTAATACCTTCCAAAGAGCATCTCCATCAACTCTTTCATATGCCTTCTCCAGATCCATAAATGCTACATACAAATCCATTTGCTTTTCTAAGTATTTTTCACATACATTCTTCAAAGCAAACACCTGATCCACACATTCTTTACCACTTCTGAAACTACACTGCTCTTCCCCAATCTGATGCTCTGTACATACCTTCACCCTCTCAATCAATACCCTCACATGTAATTTCCCAGGAATACACAACAAACTTATACCTCTGTAATTTGAGCACTCACTCTTATCCCCTTTGCCTTTGTACAATGGCACTATGAAGCATTTCTCCAATCCTCAGGCACCTCACCAAGCATCATACATACATTAAATAACCTTACCAACCAGTCAATAATACAGTCACCCCCTTTTTTAATAAATTCCACTGCAGTACCATCCAAACCCACTGCCTTGCTGGCTTTCATCTTCCGCAAAGCTTTTACTACCTCTTCTCTATTTACCAGATCATTCTCCCTAACCCTCTCACTTTGCATACTACCTCGACCAAAACACCCTATATCTGCCACTATATCATCAAACACATTCAAACCCTATATCTGCCACTGTATCATCAAACACATTCAACAAACCTTCAAAATACTCACTCCATCTCCTTCTCACATCACCACTACTTGTTATCACCTCCCCACTTACCCCCTTCACTGAAGTTCCCATTTGTTCCCTTGTCTTACGCACTTTATTTACCTCCTTCCAAAACATCTTTTTATTTTCCCTAAAATTTAATGATACTCTCTCACCCCAACTCTCATTTGCCCTCTTTTTCACCTCTTGCACCTTTCTCTTGACCTCCTGCCTCTTTCTTTTATACATCTCCCAGTCATTTGCATTATTTCCGTGCAAAAACTGCCCAAATGCCTCTGTCTTCTCTTTCACTAATAATCTTACTTCTTCATCCAACCACTCACTACCCTTTCTAATCTGCCCACCTCCCATGCTTCTTATGCCACAAGCATCTTTTGCGCAAGCCATCACTGCTTCCCTAAATACATCCCATTCCTCCCCCACTCCCATTACATCCTTTGTTCTCACCTTTTTCCATTCTGTACTCAGTCTCTTTTGGTATTTCCTGACACAAGTCTCCTTCCCAAGCTCACTTATTCTCATCGCTCTCTTCACCCCAACATTCTCTCCTCCTTTCTG